>NW_020439083.1:84962-92413 GCF_000699045.2 Agrilus planipennis
GTATGACGCTCTGAGTAGCAAAAGCGTCAGACTGTCGAGACAGTTGGAGTATAAATGGGGTGCCAAGTAAAGGGAGTAACGGGAATAGGGAGTTTGCCACCGGAAAATACTAAACTGCGCCAATGTTTGTAACGTCAATATTTTTACAAAATCTGAAGCAAGGTAATTTTATTTGATATTATTATTTGTCACCGCTACTTTTTAATCTATACATCGAAGATGCGATCAGCATCATTAAAGACAGTACAACTGTAGGGACAGATATACAGGGGCAAAAGATTAGTATGCTGATATTTGACGATGATATAGCAGTATTGTCATCTAGCAAGGGGGAGGTAGAGATAATAAAATATTAAAATGGAGGAGGTGTTGACAAAACAGTATTGTATGAAAATAAATAAAAGTACAACAAAAATACTGGGAGGAAAAAGTAGGTTAAGAGCGAATGTAAAGATAGGAGACGAAAAATTAGAAGAAATGACTGATTTTAGATATATAGGAAGTCAGATAAGTCAGGATGGAAGGAGTAGTAGAGATGTAAAGTAGAGGATGGCGCAGGGTTCAGTCGCCTTAAATAAAAAGAAGTCACTTCTATGTTCGCGAGCGGTTAATTTAGAAATTCGAGAAAGATTGTTAACGGTATATGTTTGGAGTGCGGCGTTGTACGGGTGCGTAACATGGACGGTGGATGCGGCGGAAAAGGTTAGACACGTTGGAAATGTGGTGTTACCGGCGAATGATGAGAATACCACGGATGGAAAAGGTTAGAAATGAAGAGATTTTAGAATGAATAGGAGAACAGAGGACTCTATGGAAGTCAATAAGAAATAAGCAAGATAGGTTGGTAGCAATGAAGGTGTAGACAGAGACATATTAGAGGCAGAAACAGGAGTTAGGAGGAGTAGAGGTAGACATAGATTAGATTAGTGTTCACAAATAGTTAAAGATGTGGAATGTTCTCGTTTTGGGGAAATGCGAAGATTAGCTTAGGGTAGGAAAGAGTGGATGTGCGTGTCTTACCAGTCTTAGGACTGACCACCTTATGATGATGATTAGTTAAATCCGTTCAAATAGCAGTTATTCATGGTGCATAGCATTTTACGTAGGTATGCGAATGGGGAACTTTAGTCTATTTTAAAGATTTAAAGATTACATAAAGATACCAGAAACAAAGAAATTAAAATATGCCCAAATAATTTATTTAATGTAAATCAAAAATTAACTTCGCGCATAAAATAAATAAATAATATATGTTCAGTTTTATGTAATATGACAAATTACATTTTTTATGACAATGAATAACTCCAACAAGTAAAATAAATCTCATAAAAAGTTTGCAGTGATCTATTGTTTTCTAAACAGCAAAACATGGTATATGATAATTTTGTTCGGAAATTTTTACTGCTGGTATATGCTACATGTAGCAAATGGTATATATTACATATAGCAAATGTTATGTAACATTTTTGATCAGTGTCTTATGTAAATTCTACATTCTGCGGCTGCGATAACTGACTGATGTGAAAATGCTACTTGTAGCAGATGCAAGACGAAAACCTGCGTAAAACATTGTTACATATAACAAAAGCTGAAAGTAGCAAGAGTTTCTTTGAACTTATAATCGATAGCAGAAGTTTTGCTAAAAGTATCAGAATGTGCTACATATAGTTATATCTAGTACTTCTAAAACAAGTTTTTCTGCTAGTAGAATAGCTTAGATGTTATACATATGTAGCACGTTCTGCTGTAAGTAATTTTTGAAACTTTTAGCAAATGTTCTACAACTTTGGTAAATGTAACATATAACAGGTTTTCCTACATGGTTTAAACGCGCCTTTAGAAGGAATTTTGTAAAGAACCGAATGATACGTCCCCGACTTGAAATTAGTTCAGAATAGGGTTCGATCCGGATTAGGATTACTTGAAGACTAATTAGAGATAAATCAAGCTTCCTGATTCGGATATGATTAAAAATCGTCACGCCACAGGTTCCGTTTCAAAGATATATGCCGGCTCCGTTCCAGAGATCTATGCTGGACCCGTTTCATAATACATATTATATTTAAAAGTTATCAAAAAAATCGTAAAGAATAAGATTTGTTGCAGAAAAGTTTAACATTAATAATAAGGACAACGGATACAACCTTGCTTTAAACAACGTACTGAAACCGTAATAAGATTCTCATAAGGAACTGATCAGATTGCTGGATCAACGGATAGAGTACTGTGCTTTGATTAGAAACTGATAAGATAGAGGAATCAAGGGAAATGATTCTGTGCGCGGATCAATTTCTTATCAAGTGACCAGATTAAAGGATGTACTCTAACTAGGAATTGATCAGCTGGTCGTATTATAAAAAATCTGATTCGGATCTGATCATAATCCGAATTCCTTAAACTAATTTCCAGTAGGCTCCTTCTTAGACAATACATTTGGAGATTTTGTTAAAATGTTTGTGTTACTTTTTTTCTTTATGGTCTAGGTAATAGCCACGAAAAACAATAAGCTTCTATGCCATGACCCTAAAAGTTAGACACAAATACTTTTAGGTATAACCAGAAGTGTTTAGCACCTTAATTACTTTACAACTATGGATATAATTTCAAAACCAATTTTGGAATTTCTAAGAGACGGTTAGAAAAACATGTGTTTCACATTTTATTGATAGGAGGTTGTGCCATTATCATTATTAATTCAGTGAACTTGTATTATTTATTTGGCACAGATTTTAATTACAACTAGAGCAATTAATTCATAACTCAGCACAGATGTTATTCAATAGAAAAATATTTACATTAGCGTGTTTTCGCGTTGTCATATTTTACACATCGCCATCGTCGAACTTCACTTATTCGTGAATCAGAATAATAACGCTTTCATTTTGAAGTGGCACTTGAGTGAAATTTTGTGCACATTTACAGATGTGGATCACAATAAATGTAANTAGAGTACTGTGCTTTGATTAGAAACTGATAAGATAGAGGAATCAAGGGAAATGATTCTGTGCGCGGATCAATTTCTTATCAAGTGACCAGATTAAAGGATGTACTCTAACTAGGAATTGATCGGCTGGTCGTATTATAAAAAATCTGATCCGGATCTGATCATAATCCGAATTCCCTAAACTATTTTCCAGTAGGCTCCTTCTTAGACAATACATTTGGAGATTTTGTTAAAATGTTTGTGTTACTTTTTTTCTTTATGGTCTAGGTAATAGCCACGAAAAACAATAAGCTTCTATGCCATGACCCTAAAAGTTAGACACAAATACTTTTAGGTATAACCAGAAGTGTTTAGCACCTTAATTACTTTACAACTATGGATATAATTTCAAAACCAATTTTGGAATTTCTAAGAGACGGTTAGAAAAACATGTGTTTCACATTTTATTGATAGGAGGTTGTGCCATTATCATTATTAATTCAGTGAACTTGTATTATTTATTTGGCACAGATTTTAATTACAACTAGAGCAATTAATTCATAACTCAGCACAGATGTTATTCAATAGAAAAATATTTACATTAGCGTGTTTTCGCGTTGTCATATTTTACACATCGCCGTCGTCGAACTTCACTTATTCGTGAATCAGAATAATAACGCTTTCATTTGGAAGTGGCACTTGAGTGAAATTTTGTGCACATTTACAGATGTGGATCACAATAAATGTAAGCAGTAGCACACTATTTTAGGATGATTGAATATGTTAACGTTTGGTTAGAATATGTTAAGTAAGTACAGACATACTTAGAGGATCTGGTATGAATCATTGGAAATATGGTTTGGTGGATTCTGGTGACGTGTTTTCTTAGATGGCTGTTCACCATTAATTTATTTAATCTATTTTTGGGATGTAAAAGATTTTGCAGTATGCATGGAATTTTTTCAAAAAAGTTTCTTCGCACAAAGTGTGTTAAGTTACACACACAGCAATCACAAATAACTTTAGTTAGTGGTTTACAATGTAGAAAATATCGCTTTTGGAGGGTTGGGGAGGATGAGGAGGTTATTTAACAATTAGAAGTAGTTTGGGGCCGATTTCAGTCGCTCATTTAAATAAATAGAAATACTACTGACGCATAATTAAAAAAAAAAATGTATCTATAATTCTCCAATAATTACAGCGGACTGATGAAAAAGACAATATTTCACCTGGAGCAAGGAGCCACAAATAGGGGCGACCTTCGCCATTGCTAAGCTGCGGACGGTTAGATCTTTGCGAGGCCCTTCTCTTTGTAACGGAATTAGTTTTCAGTGGTCATAAACACCATGATCACTACCACGCAAAAAAGCGCGAATGGCGTGACGTGAGTTTTAGGTTGTGCAATGTAAGGCGCGAAATTCAAATAAACATGAGTACTATTAGTACCTAATATTTTTCTATTTGGGCTGTTGAGCGAGAACGTGAGTTCCCCGCAAGAACGAGGTCTTGGACAATTATCCTGCTCGCCATGGCCAGGGCGAAAATGTACTAGTGTATACGCGTAAGAAGTGAAACTTCTTTAGATTGTATATTATAGTAGTATTTGTAAAAAAATTAGGTTAATTACTAAACACCAGAAAAATATAACTTTATTTTGAGCGGGCGGGCGACTGCGAATATTGATATCATCATCATAAGGTCGTCAATCCTAAGACTGGTTGGTCACATATCTCCACTCTTTTCTATCCCAACAATAACCCACATCCTACCTCTACCCCTCCTAACTCCTGTTTCTGCCTCTAATATGCCTTTGACTAGACCTTCATGCCTGAGAAGGTGTCCTACCAACCTATCTCGCCTATTTCTTATTATTGATATAGCTTTGTTAAAAAATTTTACGCTTTCACCATAGAAGGCTGCAGAGAAGAGTTACAAATTAAAACAAACACAAACGCATATTTGCTGACAATTTGTCAAAATGGCAATTTTCGAATTATCGGTTGCTACTAACAGATTAGTTTCTGAAGCCTGTTATAATGAGTTTTTTTGGATATATCCACTAAGAGTCACACATGGAGCGTGACACGTGACGCTGTGACGCGTGACGTTAGACTTTTCGGTTTTATACCCTATTAAATTTCCTTCCTGCTGTCGATAAAGAAGTTTCACTTTAAAAATAAACTTAAAGTTAAGTATTTAGTTGATAGAAAGCAAATATTTTTAGTTTTTTTGTTACTTGTTTTTAAATCGCTTCTTTTTTCCTAAAAAATCAATCAATGCGCTTGTGCTTATCGTCGGTTGAAACGGATATAAGTAGTCCACCGGATTTTTTTTTAGTTTTATTAAAAGTAGGTCGGCGCAATTTAGCATTTCCGTAAAGTCTGTATAGCAGGACTGCCTGTCTCATTGGTCGTGACTCACGCCTGGGCAATTCCCTGCGTCGCCGTTGTCGTCGCGGCGCCGCCGTCGTCGTTGTCGACGTCGCTCTCGTACTCGACGGCTTCTTTCGACGCTTATTTTAATAACTTTTTTTGTTTTACTTTAATACACGTCTCATGTGGTTTAATGGGTTTTTAAATCGGTGCGACACTTATGCATCAAAGCTCCTTCGTTCACATCGATAAATAATGACTTTCATTTTTTCTTATTGTTTTAGCTGCTGTCGTCGTTGGCGAACGATCTCGATCACATGCTCAGTGAGCTGTGCACTACTCCGCCACCCCCTTATGATCGTCTCTCGGACAACGAACTGCCTAACAGGTAAGGGCGCAGTTTACTATTATAGTTGTTATGTGAAAACAATGATGTGGTAAATGGAACATCGATCGAACTTCATCGGGACAGCCGACAAGGGGGTTGTGTGTTGTGATTGTCAATGGCGGATGTCATTAAACCTCACAAAANTGTGACTAGAAATGTATGAAATCTAGGAATTGTATACAATAAATTGTATAAAATTCCGAGGCTATTTAGGAAATGTATAAAATATTGTTTGAAAGATTTTTTAATACACACATATCCTGGGAAAAGTATACATTTCCTAGGAATTGTATGAAATACCGATATTGTACTAGTAAATGTATAAAACTATTGCTTTCTGTTAATAAAATGAATAAAACACGTTAGAAAACTGAGAATCAGAGTTATCTGTGTTTACGCGGTTCTAGTGCGATCGCATAATGTATATGCATTGGTGACGTTATTGTTTGGTTAGGTTAGGTTTGGAAATGTATATGCATTAGTGACGTTATTGTATGGTTATTAAATAGATTTATGACAGACTGGAATTTCTTTAATGCCCTTGCCCTAATATGTTGGAATAATGTCTTCGAAAAGTATGCTTCATCATCTTCTATTTAGTACTACTTGTAATACATTTCCGATTGCCATTTAGGAAATGTATAGATTTCCTAGGAAATGTGTCTAATATAATTTATTTTACGCATTTCCGGGTGATTGTAGGAATTATATACATTTCCTAGGAATTGAATACAATTGCGGATTTCATACTTTTTCGGTAACATACTCGTATATATCGATGACAGCTGGTATTGTGTTTACAACTTTAGAAAAAGGGTTCAAACGAAAATCCAGCTTTCCTGGAATTTTTTCGAAATTTGGTCTTCTTCTAACCTACATCATTGTATTCAGGAGAATCTTCCGAACAAAACTACGCTTATATTGCGGACTATTAGTAGTGAAAACGAATTTAAATGCATCACAGAATTTCAGAGATGAGTCCGATTAGACTTCCCTGTTTTAGCACCCGCAGTGGGTGTGAATATTTACTTTTTCTTTAATATCGCTCTTTGGCTCCTAGGTTTTGGTCATAAATAAAAAATATGTCTTATACTTCAGCTTTTTTACTTGGTTGGTTTGGCTATTACTTTTCAATTTTATAAATAGCTAGTTTAAATCAATGTCGAAAAGAAACGTCAAATTTATTGATATAGAGAGTCGTATGCGAATTTGTGAACGGAAGGTACGAGTATATTTGTGTGTGTATGTGTGAGAAAATGCAAGTCGAAGGGCTTCCGTTCCTTTGACTGCGGAATCGAAAAGCACTAAAAATTGTATATTATTTCCTGGGGCTGTTTCTTGATCGGATGTTATCTATATCTTTTCCGCAGTTGTAGGGTGGCACCATTCGATGACATTATCAACGAAAATGGAGTTCAAACTAACCGGAAGATATTTTGTTAACTGAAAATAAGTCCTACAAATTTGATATGAAATTACGATAACGGCAACTGAATAAATTCAATTTTGTACTTTATAGAATAGCTCATGTTTGAATTAGTTTGATTTAGTACCGTGTATCACAAAAAAAACCTCACTTAGAAGACATCCCTTATGTGAGCGTTATCAACGTGAGGAAATCTATTTTTTGTTCTCCATTAATTTTATTACCACAGTCAAGTAGACTATTTTCTAGATAATCATTATTCGCCTTGGAATAAGAAATAAAGTTCATGAATTTTACTAAAATTTGGTTTACTGATTGAATTAAGAATTCTAAACAAAAATC
>NW_020439084.1:0-6507 GCF_000699045.2 Agrilus planipennis
GGTCTGGGTCTATGAACGATTTAGTGGATCCTGAATCAATTAGAAATTTGAGATTATTTTCTGGAAATATTATGTACGGTAATTCGCTAGAATTAAAATTGTCTGTTCGTTGTACAGGGGGTCCGTGTGAAAATTTGAGTCGTCTTCGTAATATTGTTCACTACTATCATATAAAAATTCTTGGCTGTTATAATTTTCTTGATTTTCCGATTTAATTTCTGCATCGTTATTCATGCTACTATCTACTTCAGTATTAAAAACGTCTTCAAAGACAAAATTCTTTCGTTGAGGATTTTGTTGGAAAGTAGATGGCCTAAATTGATTCGTTGTGTTTTCAGATATTCCGCTCATAGGAGTAGGCGCTGGTAAGGGTTTATTTTGGTTAGGTCGAAATACATTTTGGGATTGCTGAGTGTTAGCAGAGGGTTTAAAAATATTTGGATTAGAAAAATTTTGGTTTTGCCTAAATATATTAGAATTAGGAGAGGGCTGTCTAAATATTTGAGGATTTCTAAAATGATTTTGGAAGTTACTTGTATTGAATTGAAATGGTCTAAGCGGAGAATTACTTTGTGGTTGTATTGGGCGATTGAAGAAATTATTCTGAGGTTGCATAGGGCGATTTAGAAAATGATTTTGGGGTTGAATTGGACGATTCGGGAAAGCAGAATTAGTCATAGGAAATTGATTAACATAATTTTGTGTTTGGAAAAATGGTTTAGAGGGCGGTGTATTTTATTTCACATATGGTTTAGTCATCATATTTTGGAAATAACCTATATTTTCTTCCTCTGANATCTAGGATTCTAAAATAAAACTACTACTACTACTCTATATTTGATTTTGGGGTCTACTAAAACGTCATCACTGTGTTCATAATGAAATTGTGTTGATTCTTTTCTTTTGTATTTATTAGTGGGAAATTTGTTTCTACGACGAGTTCGTGAGCCACTTTGGAAGCTTTTGCTACCACCGTTTCAAAGTGTTCAACCGTGTGATATTCTGTGAACTTATCAATCAATTTGTTTAACAAATTTATGCAAACTTGAGTATTCATTGTGGAGCTCTGTATCGTTTTGCTTAGAGCATTAATTTCGTTTAAAATATCGAATCCAATTATTACCGAGCAAATAAATCTATAATTTTGAATGTTTAAAGCAAGCGAATGAGATTTGTGAGATGTTGCACAATCTCATTCCGACGAATCACCAAATATTTCCAGCAAAGCATCAAATATTTTTTCGAGGTTATACCGTAATGGTTTAACTGCATAGATCACATATCTCAACATTATTATTATTTGTTTAATTATTTAAGATAACATGCCTAAGTACAACTGTAATTAGCTCTGTATGACTTACATCTGGTGTGCAATCCAATATAATGGAGAAATAATTTGATTTTCTAACTTTGTTCAATATATTAATTTTTATGGTCGTGCCGAGCAACTCACTTATTTCATTCTGATTTTGATCTCCGAAGTAGTGAGTCATACGACTTGAATCTGATTTCGAGGATTGAATTCTGTGAACATGGTCCCGCATAACTGAATCAAAGGATGCTAATATTTCGATTAATTTTAAAAATTACCGTTACCATGTTCATATAATGTTTTTGACGACCCTCCGAAACCCAGACACTGATGTAATAAAAACTTGATTAACACCTATGATTCTTTCTAATACATCACACCATTGTTTTCTTTCCGATTCTAATAGTCTCAGTTGCATTTGATTTACAGTAGTTTTATTTTTTAACATATTAAATTGTACCCACGATTTCACATTTTCACTGTGGCAAATACTTTGTTTCTTGTCTTTTCAATGACAAATGTTGCCAATCAGAAAAACCGTCCAAGGCAGACAAACTACTAACTGATTTAACCAAATATTTTACAACAAAAACAATAGACCGGATCTTTCGAAATAAACAAACCATTATTTGTTAATTTTTTCTCCATTGGGAAGATTTCTATAATAATAATTGTCTGCAAATTTTCTTCCGTGGTCATTTATAGGAAAGTTGCAGTTGGATGCCTATACGGGACCATGATTAACCAAAATATTAGTAAGATCATTAGTCGTACTGGCAGGCCACAAACTAGGATTATCACCACAACATAAATTGTTACATATTACTGATAACGATAAACAGCTTACAGGTTTTTCGGTAGTACCTTTTCTTGTTTTACGTGACCCTCCTTCCGAAGAATATATATCTTTTTCTTCAGTTACGTTCATAGCTTCTTGATTTAATGCTGTGCTTCTCAAAGCTATTTGAATATCTTCTTGGCATTCTGTTTCCTTGTTTTAAACTGAACTTAGCAACAGCCTTCGATGCTTTACCTTTTTCATTATTGAATAATTTTATAATAACTCTCCACGAAACTCTTTCGTCTCCAACAAGGATGTCATTAGCAATTAACTGATTACCTACTATTTTTATGAAGTGACATATGTCATAATTAAAATAAATTCTTTGATCCTCAATAAAAAAAAGACTGGGATTCGCTGACTCCTAGCACTTTTACAGCTCGACAATTTATAGATGCCTGGTCGCATTCTGTCGATCGAATTCTAATCCCAACTTCAAAACACTTTTTAACGCATAATTTAATTAAATTGGCTAACGTTGAACTTGCAATATTTTGACGTGAAATAAAATACGCAATTATTTTTTTACCGTTTTTATTCTTTCTTCGTAACTCACCGAGGTCCTCGAGACCTTCAATAAAATCGATTTTCGAGTTGAATTCTAAAGTTAAAACTGCGTCACATTCATCGGGAGACATACAACAAGCCGGAAGAAGGAAGCTAACGAACGGTCGCGCAAGTGCTTGCCCATTTATGACCTATTTGGGTAAGTCACTCGAAACCGATACACAAATAAGCTTTCAGATATTTATTTTAAATATTTAATCTACGCCGATGATAGGAATACTGAAGAAAGAGGGCTGCAATCATTATACCTAAAACTGCCTACTTTTGCCACCGCGCATCCACGCCATTTTAAAATTTCCGCCAGCTTCCAGCGTCAGGCCTGTATCTATATGATTTTCTATTGTAATCTATGAGCGTTCAGAATAATACATGCACCTTAGTAAAAATTACTTACAAATTACTTTCAAAATAATTCTTTTACTGACTGCTGGAGGTACATCATTGCTGGCTATACAGAGGTAGGCCCCCATTTGCTTTCTATCCAGCTGAAAGAAGTTAAGTTCACTTCCATTGAAGATATCCACTGAAATTTGAAATCAGAATAAATATCAGTGGGTACTTAAAATGCCTCACAGTATAAGAATAACACGTCAGTTAATTTAATCATGGCGATATCGGGAGCTATGAATTGCATCAATCAAGCTGGCAAACAAGAAAGACTAATAACTGTATGGATTNTTCACAATTATGGATTTTTTGATGCGGTATTATAATTTCGCCGTTTGGTATATTAGTTTTTATTTTAATTACCTGTTCAGTGCGAGGTGCTATTGTAATTAAATTTAGATTGTTACTTGTATTATGATAGCGAAGTTTAATTTCTGAATAAGGAGTTAACAAAATTCCTTTGTTAAAATCTAAATTTGCCTGTAATAATTTTAGATTATCTAACCCTATTAGTCCATTAAAAATGTTATGAAATTTAAACAAATAAAATTTTAATTTAGCATTTCTAGGTAAATTGAAAATTTTCGAAACAGGTATCATTGCACTGTGTTTATGCGCTGATTTTTGAAAAACGGTGGAAACGATAAATGGGTCATTCTGTATACAATTAGAATATAATTTGTATGCTAGGTCTGGGTCTATGAACGATTTAGTGGATCCTGAATCAATTAGAAATTTGAGATTATTTTCTGGAAATATTATGTACGGTAGTTCGCTAGAATTAGTATTGTTGAAAGATATAATATGAGGTGTTACGTCTGTTCGTTGTACAGGGGATCCGTGTGAAAATTTGAGTCGTCTTCGTAATATTGTTCACTACTATCATATGAAAATTCTTGGCTGTTATCATTTTCTTGATTTTCCGATTCAATTTCTGCATCGTTATTCATACCACTATCTACTTCAGTATTAAAAAGCTCTTCAAAAACAAAATTCTTTTGTTGAGGGTTTTGTTGGAAAGTAGATGGCCTAAATTGATTCGTTTTGTTTACAGATATTCCGCTCATTGGAGTAGGCGCTGGTAGGGGTTTATTTTGGTTAGGTCGAAATACATTTTGGGATTGTTGGGTGTTAGCAGAGGGTTTAAAAATATTTGGATTGGAAAAATTTTGGTTTTGCCTAAATATATTGGAATTAGGAGAAGGCTGTCTAAATATTTGAGGATTTCTAAAATGATTTTGGAAGTTATTTGTATTAAATTGAAATGGTCTAAGCGGAGAATTACTTTGTGGTTGTATTGGGCGATTGAAGAAATTATTCTGAGGTTGCATAGGGCGATTTAGAAAATTATTTTGGGGTTGAATTGGACGATTCGGGAAAACAGAATTAGTCATAGGGAATTGATTAACATAATTTTGTGATTGGAAAAATGGTTTAGGAGGCGGAGTATTTTGTTTTACAAATGGTTTAGTCATCATATTTTGGAAATAACCTATATTTTCTTCCTCTGATATAAATTGAATCGCTTCGTTTAAATTACTAGGACGCATACTTCTTATAGAGGTTCCTAATGGTTCTCTTAAACCTGCTAAAAACGTTTTTAAAACTTATTATATAAATCGCGTTTGAGGATTTTAGCTTCATTTGTTTGCTCATGTATGTCTACATATGAACATAACAAATTTAGTAAATGTAAACATTTATCGTAAAATTGGTGTGTTTTTTCATTGGGTAAAACACAATTTAAATATTCGGGTTTAAAAAGAGACATTTTGGTTTGTACAATAGAATTAATCTTCGAGATTATCTGATTTACGTTATCTTGGGAAGTTTCACTTAAATTAAGGGATTCGGTTGAGGAGTTAACGTCAGAGTCAACTGAAGGTTCTAAAGATAAATTTTCAAAAAGATTTTCCAATGACATCGAATTGTACTTACATTAGTAGTACGACTTTGTCCATTCCACTTATGTAACTATGAGGGCTCAGCAAATTGGTCTGGCTATGTGGTCCAAATATTTCCCAATTTTGGTCCTCGCAGAAAAAGACGATATTCTTCTCTTTCTCGTGTAGAAGGATTGTTTCAGGTCTGCAATTGACTGGGTTTCTTGATTTTTAAGTAACCACTCCGAAACCGATCTCCGACACTTGGATTACCGATGTTCCGTTGCCGATTAATCGTAAAAACGAAAATTGTTCTTGTATTTTTGACACAACACAATTTCGGCAATCCTACTGACTGCGCCAATTAACTTTTCGACGGACAAAATCGACTTTTTAAAAATTTATTAATATTAATTACAAGAAATAAAACTTATCTAGACTACAAGAAATTATAAACAAGATTGAACCTGGACTGTGTGAAAAAATGGTTTTTTATATCCTAGTTGCTTGCACAGCAAAATGAGCCACGGCGATGATTTTGATGATGCATGTAATACCTTTGTAATAGCAGGTGTGCAATAGGTATACCGTGAGATAATTCCTCCCCGCGAAGTTTCAACTACGGAGTGCAGCGAGGTAGTTGAACGTTTTCCAAGGTTAATGGTTCGTTACCCATTTTTGGTTCCTTTTTGGTGCATTTTTCTGTTACCCATTTGTATCCAAAATAACAACCTGTTATAGCGAGAAAAACATACAGGCTAATGGTCCAAACACTTGGGATGTGTTCCAGTTTGTTGAAGGATATTTGTGGCTGATTTTCAATTATTGTCTTCTTTAGTTCAGATAGTCCGCCCAAATTAATTTGGTGTAGGTCGAAGTCGGTGTTGACCGTGATTGGTGCGAAATGTTTATTTTCTTCTAATTCTGGGAAAAGTACGGGTTGGTTCTGATTGATTACCTCTTCTTTGTTTATTATTCTTCTTTCACTGGTACTAATTTCACAATTAGTCGGAATATCAATAAGGTATGAACCGTAGAGTTTAATTGTTTCTTCTTGTTGTTGACACACCAACTTGATGGTTTCTTCTTTGGGAAATATGGCAATCCATTGGGTCGATTCTTCCATTTGTTTAATAATTGATTTTGATATATTGATTACAGCTTGTCGACAGGAATTAGTATTCTTCATATCCAACAATTGTATTTCGCAAGGACCATTATCTTTATATTCTTGAATGTTAACTTGACTACATATGTATAGTTGCGGTACAATTTTGGTGCAAATGTCGTTTTGGAATGCAAAGTACAATTCGTTTTTTAATAGAAAATTATTATTTGAATTAGTAACCTTAAATTGACCCTGTGTTAATACAGGAACGGAATACAGATGGTAATAGTCAAATGTGTAAGGATGCATAACAGGTAAATGCAAAAGAAAAGTTATTTTATTGTTATATATATAGCACTCGACCTTTATTAATTTTTCAATAGTTGGTATATTTTCAAGGGTAAGTGAA
>NW_020439084.1:8445-11602 GCF_000699045.2 Agrilus planipennis
CACTGGGCCAGGAACTACTGTATCTAGTTGCAATGATAGATCAGGCACTGATGAATTTATTTGACTTGCTGCTGGAATGTCTATTACAACCGATTCATCACAGTTTTGAACCGCAATGGTCTCCGATTGCAGAAGTTTAGCTGGAAGAAAGTCCTCTTCTGAAAACACTTCCGGATTTATTGGAAAAATATCAGTTGCACAAGTGATTTGAGTCATTCATCACTATTTTGAATGTCCTGTTCACAATTGTAAAAGTCATAAATTTAGATCAATAAATGTGACACTTACCGTTTATTTTGCATCAACGAAAACATAAATCGGCGAGTTGCAAAAACAAAACACATCCGTCGTGTAATGGCCATAGTGGCTCGCGCGGCTCATACAATCGCAAAGGGGTGCAGGAGCGGAGCGGGGTAAGCCTTAACGCGGCCTCTAGTGTTTGTGGTTTTGTAGATGTGTGGGTAACTCCCAATACCTGATGACTCCCATTACCCGGCCTTCCCCTAGACGTATTTTTCCATATGAATACTTGGGTTGTTGAGAAAAATTACATGATAGTAAATTACCCCCTAAAGAATGTTTTTTCAGCACGAGTAACAACTGTCACGTTTCTCACAAAGACTATGAACATGCATGCTTAATTTGGGATACATTCAAAATTAATACTTAACAACAATAACGCGGAAATATATATAAGGGTGTACATAATAATAATAATAATCAGTTTAGTTTCTCTGTAAAACAAAAGAAACAACAATTAAGGTTTATTATTATCACTCCTTTTCTTTACTTAATTAACACTCTTAATAATCATAAAAATTTATTTATTAATTATGATGTAATCTATATCTTTTTCTTAGTGATTCTGTATACTAATTTTCTCTTCACGTATTATTGTCAAATCTTCAAAATCTGCCAGTCATCTTCTCTGTTGTTCCATCTAGCGGAAGTTAATTAAAGGGCGCGCGTAATACATGAAGTGCGGCAAATTTAAATCTCCCCCTCCCACCATAAAAATTTCGTATGAGAATTTTTATTGTCTTTTGTTTATGCTGGTTTTAATTTTGTTGTGTGGAATAATCCTGTCTCTTCATTTCTTTTTCCAGTTTAATTTTAAATATTGTATTTGATATTTGCTCTGTTATTTCGAATGGTCCAATCCTAAGTTCATCTAATTTTTTCCTATTTAATCTATTTCCGTTTTCAATGTATACTAAATCACCTGTATTGAATTCATTTTCTTTTCTGTTTTTGTGAAATAATTTTTTATTATATTCATGTGATTTTATAGTGTTATCTAGAGCTAGTTTTCTATCTTTTTTTCAATCTATTGCATTTTTATGTTCTCTTAATTCTTCAGGTAGTATATTTGTGTTAGTACCATTTAGTAAATTTTGTCAGGCAGAAATTAAAAAAACCATTTTAGACTTCAAAACATATTTCAAAATTGATTAAATATTTCTTTTGATATTTCTTTTGAAGTTAGTGTAAATGCATATCTTGTATATTGATCAACTACAAGATGGAAGTATCTTTTCGTTGATCTTTGACCACCAAATCCACCGATCGTATCAATCGACACTATCTCAAATGGTTTTGTTGATGGTCCTAATTGTGACATTAATTCATATTTTGTTTGACTTTATTTCTTTTACAAATATCACATGCCTTACATAGTTTCGGTATATTCTCTATTAATCTTTTTGAAGTATAATATGGGCGTATTCTATTTATCATTTGTGTTATGCCAATATGACACCAATCTATATGTGTATTTCTTATTAATTCAATACTGAATTTCTCTGATAATACTATCTTCTTTTTATTTTCAATTTGTTTTTGAAGTATAATATGGGCATATTCTATTTATCATTTGTCTTATGCCAATATGACACCAATCTATCTGTGTATTTCTTATTAATTCAATACTCAACTTATTACGAATTAACCAGTGTTCCCAATATTTTACTGCTTCTTTAATTGCTAGATATTCTAAATATATAGCTTTTTTTCTTTTTTGTGTTTCATTCAGTTTTTTTTAAAAGTAGTAGTTTTCTTTTCCATTTCGTTGTGTCTGTTTCAGTATTGCACCCATGCCTTCTATTGAAGCATCTGTGAATATTTTAATGGGCAAGTCTTACCAAATATCTCTAGCACTGGTTGATTACGCAGTAGTTTTTTTTTATTTCTATAAATGATTTTTCACAATCTTCAGACCAATTAAATTTAACGTCTTTTCTTAGCAATCTATGTAGTGGATCTAGTATTGTTGAGATGTTCAGTATATATTCGTGGTAAAAGTTTATTTTACCTAGAAATTGTCTAATGTTCTTCTGCGTTTTTGGAGTTGGAAAATTGTGTATTGATACTAAATTGTCTTTAATTGGTCTTACTGTGTTATTTTCTATTATGTGTCCGAAATATTTAACTGATTTGGATGCGAACGTGCATTTTTTTTAATTTTAATCTAAATCCTTCTTTGCTTATGGCGTCTAAAAATTGTTTTATGTGGATGATATGATCTTCAAAAGTCTCTGAAAATATCAATATGTCACCTATGTGATTTTCTGTGAAGTTCTTAAGATTATGTTTTCTTGGTATATTTGATAAAATTCTTTGAAAAATTGCTGCTGGTGCTGTTTTTAAACCGAATGGTAGGCAAGTCCATTGATAGTGTCCTTCTTGAGTTGTAAAGCCCGTTTTATATCTATGTTCTATCCTTAGTGGTATTGACCAAAATGCTGAATTGATGTCCAGTGATGTAAAATATTTACAATTTCTATTCATCAATTAGTGGAAAAGGTTGAGTCTGAGGTGTGACAATTTTATTTAAATCTCTAAAATCGAAAAAAGTTTCTCTTTCTTTAAAGCATAGTCAGTTAATGAACCTTCTCGATATTTAAATAATAATGCGTAAGTTACATTATTTCACCCATTATCTGTGAAAGATTCTAAAAATCTTTTTTTCCATTCTAACCATCCAGCATTTACTGTTAGTCTTATGAGTGTAGAAAAGTGGCAATCTGCTCTTCGTTTATCAAAAAATAATTTTAATATCTCAGTTTTAGCCTCACTTCTATTTCAAATCTAGAACACTCTTTTTCAATCCATTGTCTAGCATTAGTATTTTTGCTTGAAAACTTTTCTTTCAAAAATT
>NW_020439084.1:14785-21384 GCF_000699045.2 Agrilus planipennis
GAACATGCATGCTTAATTTGGGATACATTCAAAATTAATACTTAACAACAATAACGCGGAAATATATATAAGGGTGTACATAATAATAATAATAATCAGTTTAGTTTCTCTGTAAAACAAAAGAAACAACAATTAAGGTTTATTATTATCACTCCTTTTCTTTACTTAATTAACACTCTTAATAATCATAAAAATTTATTTATTAATTATGATGTAATCTATATCTTTTTCTTAGTGATTCTGTATACTAATTTTCTCTTCACGTATTATTGTCAAATCTTCAAAATCTGCCAGTCATCTTCTCTGTTGTTCCATCTAGCGGAAGTTAATTAAAGGGCGCGCGTAATACATGAAGTGCGGCAAATTTAAATCTCCCCCTCCCACCATAAAAATTTCGTATGAGAATTTTTATTGTCTTTTGTTTATGCTGGTTTTAATTTTGTTGTGTGGAATAATCCTGTCTCTTCATTTCTTTTTCCAGTTTAATTTTAAATATTGTATTTGATATTTGCTCTGTTATTTCGAATGGTCCAATTCTAAGTTCATCTAATTTTTTCCTATTTAATCTATTTCCGTTTTCAATGTATACTAAATCCCCTGTATTGAATTCATTTTCTTTTCTGTTTTTGTCAAATAATTTTTTATTATATTCATGTGATTTTAGAGTGTTATCTAGAGCTAGTTTTCTATCGTTTTTCCAATCTTCTGCATTTTTATGTTCTCTTAGTTCTTCAGGTGGCATATTTGTGTTAGTATCATCTAGTAAATATTTTGGTGTAAAACCTATAACTGAGTATTCTGTTATGTTGTATTTATCAACACATTCTCTTGCTATTGTTGTCCAAGCTTTCTTTTCTTTAGATTCATTGATTCTACATCTTATTTTATTGACTATTGTTTGGTTTAATCTTTAATTTAGGTCATATGAAAAAGGTGCATTTAAGGCTGTGTAAATAAGTCTGATGTTTTGTCCTTCTAAAAATTTTTGAATTCTTTAGAGTTGACTCCTGGATATTGGTCTGTTAATATTGTATCTATCTTGTTTATTTCTAGTGTGTTTTGAACTATCTTTATAAAATCGCTTGCAGCTTGGGTTTTTGAAGTTAGTATGAATTCATATCTTGTATAGTGGTCAACTAGAAGATGGAGGTACCTTTTCGTTGATCTTTGACCAACAAATCCACCGATCGTATCAATAGACACTATCTTAAATGGTTTTGTTGCTAGTCCTAATTGTGACATCAATCCATATTTTGCTTGACCTCTAGATTTATTTCTTTTACAAATGTCACATGTCTTACATATTTTCTGTATATTCTCTATTAATCTTTTTGAAGTATAATATGGGCATATTCTATTTATCATTTGTCTTATGCCAATATGACACCAATCTATCTGTGTATTTCTTATTAATTCAATACTCAACTTATTACGAATTAACCAGTGTTCCCAATATTTTACTGCTTCTTTAATTGCTAGATATTCTAAATATATAGCTTTTTTTCTTTTTTGTGTTTCATTCAGTTTTTTTTAAAAGTAGTAGTACTGGCTTTTCTTTTCCAATTCGTTGTGTCTGTTTCAGTATTGCACCCATGCCTTCTATTGAAGCATCTGTGAATATTTTAATGGGCAAATCTTATCAAATATCTCTAGCACTGGTTGATTACGCAGTAGTTTTTTTTATTNTGTTCATAATGAAATTGTGTTGATTCTTTTCTTTTGTATTTATTAGTGGGAAATTTGTTTCTACGACGAGTTCGTGAGCCACTTTGGAAGCTTTTGCTACCACCGTTTCAAAGTGTTCAACCGTGTGATATTCTGTGAACTTATCAATCAATTTGTTTAACAAATTTATGCAAACTTGAGTATTCATTGTGGAGCTCTGTATCGTTTTGCTTAGAGCATTAATTTCGTTTAAAATATCGAATCCAATTATTACCGAGCAAATAAATCTATAATTTTGAATGTTTAAAGCAAGCGAATGAGATTTGTGAGATGTTGCACAATCTCATTCCGACGAATCACCAAATATTTCCAGCAAAGCATCAAATATTTTTTCGAGGTTATACCGTAATGGTTTAACTGCATAGATCACATATCTCAACATTATTATTATTTGTTTAATTATTTANATCAGTTCTTATTTCCCTTATTAGCTTGCATAACTCATCGTATTGTGCCATTTCCGTTTCAGACCCTCTTTCCTGTTCACACTGTATGGTAACTTGCGTTTCTGAATTAAATGTCGTTGCAGGTTTCTTGCTGAAAAGAAGTATTCAATGCTCTTTCCTTTAATAACGACTGGATAGTCTCCACTGCTGCATCATTTTTTCCTTCACACGACGCGTTAATTAACTGCACTATAATACTTTCTAGTCTATTACTGTAATCTGTAACGGATTCGTTCGGTTTTTTCCTTAAAGATGATAATTGCGCTTCAAGATGTGGTATTGTGCGTTTTCCGGAAAAGTGCTGTTTCAATGTATTTATGAGAGCATCCCAAGTTTCGATAGTGCGATACCTAACTGCATTAAATGCTATACCTAACAATTTTGTCTTCACGATGTCCAAAAGCATTGCCATATCAGCCGGATTACTTCGATGTTTAACAATTTCTACGCAATTTATAAATTGTGGAAAGTTTTTCTTATTTCCATCAAAGACAGGAATTAATTTTATTGATTGGTCAAATGATAAATAAACTGTTTCCCTTTTGTTAGCCATAGTTGAGTAGATAAATACAAGGAAAAGTACAAATAGGGATAAGAAAGGACTTACTTTTCGCTTTCGTTTGGATTCCCAACGTCTTCAAGGAGTTATAGGCATCCAAATAAACAAGTCGAACCGCCGATTTTGCCTGTTTTCCGTGGTTTCACAAACGTTGATTCGCTGGAATCCCACCGCTGCCACCAAAAATGTTGTGTCCCCGATAAATATATATATTTATACGCGGGAACTTTTAATTAGGGTTCCTGCGAGATGGTTAAGACTTGGAAGTCAAAATCAAACTCTCGGCAACGATAAGTCCTTAATTTTACTTTATTAAAATAAACAATACACTACTTACTTACTAATCAACTTTAACTATAATCATGAAACGAGGCAGTGACGATTTTGAAACGATTTAAGTGGAATGCTTAAATGTTGCCCTTGCTTTCTCTTTTCCAGAGGTTTATATACCCTCGGTTGGCTTAGGGTGAATTCGGAGAATTTACTAAAAAGCTGTCCTCGAGTTAAATTCGAGGACGTAACCATACATATCTGTTTAACAGCAGATTTGTCCTTTTTTAGGCGGTTTGCTTAATTCTAGGAAGGTTGGTGAAAGCTGGGAAGGTAAAAGTGTATACCTAGTACTGCCTGTCCATAACAATGTTGAGTCTCACGTACTTACGTATGTCTCTAATAAACGTGCACTATAAATAAAATAAGGACCACTCCCGAAATACAAGAACTGAAGCAATGTACTCGTAGGTGCATATTGACTAGAAACTACGGATGATAAAGGCGGAAACACATTATTAAAACGCGACGCGACCCGATGAAACGCGATGCGTGTTGGGTCGAATCAAATGTATTTTTTCTATAGACCAGAATCACACTACGAATATCCGACGCAACGCCATGCCCATGGCATTCTCGACTATACGTCGGGCACGAGTAAGCCGATAATTAAATATTTGATTGGGTTCATTGTTACGAACATCATTCTTGCTGTAGGGTCGTATTAAAAATGGTTTCAAGGAAAAAGCTTCATCCCAATCACATGTGGCAATGGTTCTGAATTTAGAATTAACGGTTTAGGAGCGGGAAATTTTAGCTTTCCATCTTATATTAATTTGCCTAAGGCGCAATTTTCAAATATTCCACCATCGCTGTGTTTACTATATGATCCGACGTCTATGACTAAGAATATATACTTTGAATCCATTAAGGACAATAGTACGATTGAATTTGTCCTCTTATAATTCCAATAATTCGAGACACTATTTATAGGACAAATAATGATTACATGTTTTCCGTCTATTGCCCCACAGCAATTGGGAAAATTCCAATAATTTCTAAAACCATTTTCAGATTCTTTCCACATTTCAGTTGTAGGTTTCGACATATGAATTGGACCCATTTTTTTCCAAATTGCATCACAAACGTCTTTTACTATTTCTCGTACGGTACTGAATCTCATTCGATAGTTGAATCCTAACGATCGGAATGAACTACCCATAGCTAAAAACCTATAACAGAAAATAAATAATATGATTATCTTTTGTTTCAGTTGAAGACATAAAAAATAAATGGGGAAAATTAATTAACTGCTTTACCGATGCATTAAAAAGACGTCACATGAAGAGTAATGGTCGACCAGCAACTACTATAGTTCCTTGGAAATTTGAAAAACAAATGGAATTTCTGTTGGCATATATTGAAGGGAGATCCACAGTTGTAAACTTAGGTGATACAAATATTTTCTGAAGATTCTGCACTTTCACCTCCTCCCACCATTCTGCATACATAAAGGGCATCTACTGCAAGTTTCATTCTGAGACGTACAAACAAAGGTGATTATGACAATAATTTATTAAAGGAAATGGTTGATGTAATGAAAGCATCGCAGGACACAAGACAGAAGGGATCAGTAACTGATATGGACGAAAATGACTATTTCTTTTTATCAATGAGTAAGTAACTAAAAAATTCAGCTGAAACAGACCAAGCTGAAATTAAATTTACAAACGATTCGGAAATGAAAATGTTAAATAATCGTGAACGAATTCTGAATACTCCGATTACTGCAACTGAGAACAAAATAATTCAAAATGTAAATAAACCATTTATTGTAAAACCAGGACAAAGTACATACAAACCCATTATAATACCAGAAGAAGAAAACACACAGATGAATAACCAAACAATAAGTGATTCTATGTACATATATAATTTAAACACAAATCAAATAATGTCAAATCCAATTTCGACTCAATATAGAAATGACGATAATTCACTATCAGTTCAATATGAAGTTCCATAAGTACTCATAGACAATCGCAGGGAAGGAATTTAAATTTGAAAGAATTTTATAACAATGTTCGTCAAAATGATTTCTATAGTTATAATAATTGTTTTTTTCTTACTTACCTAAGACACATAGCAAGTCTTTCTTTAGTGCTAATGGCTTCGCGAAATGTCGTGTCTTTCTTGTGTATGTCACTTTGAATAAATTCGTGTATTCCTTCAAATTGTGTTTTAGTAACCCAAAAATACATATCATATCTTCCATTATCTTGAAGTAAGTCTAGATACAGAGTATGATATTCACCACACATACTTCTCTTTTGGTTTATTTCATGTACCCAGTAACGCCTAGTTATTCTCCTTTTTTTTGAGCCGTTTATGTATCATATATGTACCCAAAATTTGCATCAAATCTTCAAAGTCTTCATCTGACTCGTTATTTAGTAAATCCATAGCACATAACCATACACTTCCACTGCTGTTAGCTAACTGTATTCAGAAATTGCTAGTATGTCGTGGGGTCGCGTGTTGGTAATGTGCACGGTGCATATCGGGTGTCGACACGTTGCGTCGCGTCGCGTTTTAATAATGTGTTTTCGCCTTTAGTGCATTTTCGGGTATTTAGAAAAAGTAAGTAATTCTTCGTATAATTTAGCCTAGAAATTAAGGCGAAAACACATACATATACACGACATTCATACTGGCCCCGGGCCACCGCTCTTGGGTGGCCCCCAAATGCCTCCGCGTTCCCTTGATCAAATCCTAAACAATACTTTAAAAATATGCTATATACCTTCATAATTTCATCATTAAAACACTACAGTCATCTAGATTTTTTACGCGGTACTAATATTCTTTTAACTTTGCTGAATGATTCCAATACGCTGGGGGAATTCCCGTCTTTTTAGCGGGTACTTCCGCAGGAATCCCTGAATGAATGAAGTGCAAATAATTAACTCTTGTACGCCTACATTTCTACGACGATTTGAGGTAGTGTGTAGTGGGTAAAAAATTCAGAAATGAATTTTCAGAATAATATTTCATATTAAACTAACTCATTTCTAAAAAGATGTCTAAATCGTATGTATGTTTAATCATAGTATATTCAGCATATAGTTACATTAGTTTGACGGATCGTTAACCTTGTAGGTCGGTTGGTCGTGGTTGCTGTTGTCACCTCTCGTAGTTTAGTGGTCAGAACATTGGTGTGTAAAGCCAAAGGTCCCGGGTACGATTCCCGGCGGGGGTGTGACAACAGCAACAATTTTTCCCTCATTAATTTGAGGTAGCGTGTAGTGGGTAAAAAATTCAGAAATGAATTTTCAGAATAATATTTCATATTAAACTAACTCACTTCTAAAAGATATCTAAATTATATGTATGTTTAATCATAGTATATTCAGTATATAGTTACATTAGTTCGACGGATCGTTAACCTTGTAGGTCGGTTGGTCGTGGTTGTTGTTGTCACCTCTCGTAGTTTAGTGGTCAGAACATTGGTGCGTAAAGCCAAAGGTCCCGGGTTCGATTCCCGGCGGGGGTGTGACAACAGCAACAATTTTTCCCTCATTAATTTGAGGTAGCGTGTA
>NW_020439084.1:23473-35342 GCF_000699045.2 Agrilus planipennis
AAAAGATATTGCAATAGGGTTTATGGATCATTAGACTGGTTTTCTGCAAAATGCAACTTTAATGCAACCGTCAATGTCTGATTCACTACTTGAATCATCTTTAACTTTCAGATCTAGATCATTACAATGTTTCATTAACTCATCATTGGAATGATTAAATAAGTTATTGCTAAAAGAGCCAAACACATCGATACATGTTTTTAACTCGTCGAATCAATCCCTTAAAGAAGTTATTGCCTGATCTAGGATTCTAAAATAAAACTACTACTACTACTCTATATTTGATTTTGGGGTCTACTAAAACGTCATCACTGTGTTCATAATGAAATTGTGTTGATTCTTTTCTTTTGTATTTATTAGTGGGAAATTTGTTTCTACGACGAGTTCGTGAGCCACTTTGGAAGCTTTTGCTACCACCGTTTCAAAGTGTTCAACCGTGTGATATTCTGTGAACTTATCAATCAATTTGTTTAACAAATTTATGCAAACTTGAGTATTCATTGTGGAGCTCTGTATCGTTTTGCTTAGAGCATTAATTTCGTTTAAAATATCGAATCCAATTATTACCGAGCAAATAAATCTATAATTTTGAATGTTTAAAGCAAGCGAATGAGATTTGTGAGATGTTGCACAATCTCATTCCGACGAATCACCAAATATTTCCAGCAAAGCATCAAATATTTTTTCGAGGTTATACCGTAATGGTTTAACTGCATAGATCACATATCTCAACATTATTATTATTTGTTTAATTATTTAAGATAACATGCCTAAGTACAACTGTAATTAGCTCTGTATGACTTACATCTGGTGTGCAATCCAATATAATGGAGAAATAATTTGATTTTCTAACTTTGTTCAATATATTAATTTTTATGGTCGTGCCGAGCAACTCACTTATTTCATTCTGATTTTGATCTCCGAAGTAGTGAGTCATACGACTTGAATCTGATTTCGAGGATTGAATTCTGTGAACATGGTCCCGCATAACTGAATCAAAGGATGCTAATATTTCGATTAATTTTAAAAATTACCGTTACCATGTTCATATAATGTTTTTGACGACCCTCCGAAACCCAGACACTGATGTAATAAAAACTTGATTAACACCTATGATTCTTTCTAATACATCACACCATTGTTTTCTTTCCGGTTCTAATAGTCTCAGTTGCATTTGATTTACAGTAGTTTTATTTTAACTTAGTTGTACCCACGATTTCATATTTTCACTGTGGCAAACACTTGTTTCTTGTCTTTTCAATGACAAATGTTGCCAATCAGAAAAACCGTCCAAGGCAGACAAACTACTAACTGATTTAACCAAATATTTTACAACAAAAACAATAGACCGGATCTTTCGAAATAAACAAGCCATTATTTGTTAATTTTTTCTCCATTGGGAAG
This sequence comes from Agrilus planipennis, assembly GCF_000699045.2. Classification (NCBI taxonomy): domain Eukaryota; kingdom Metazoa; phylum Arthropoda; class Insecta; order Coleoptera; family Buprestidae; genus Agrilus; species Agrilus planipennis. Next base: position 24,878 of record NW_020439084.1, read on the forward strand.
ATTTCTATAATAATAATTGTCTGCAAATTTTCTTCCGTGGTCGTTTATAGGAAAGTTGCAGTTGGGTGCCTATACGGGACCATGATTAACCAAAATATTAGTAAGATCATTAGTCATACTGGCAGGCCACAAACTAGGATTATCACCACAACATAAATTGTTACATATTACTGATGACTATAAACTGCTTACAGGTTTTTCTGTAGTACCTTTTCTTGTTTTATGTGACCCTCCTTCCGAAGAATATATATCTTTTTCTTCAGTTACGTTCATAGCTTCTTGAATTAAGGCTGTGCTTCTCAAAGCTATTTGAATATCTTCTTGGCATTCTGTTTCCTTGTTTTCTGGCTTACCTAAAAATTTTAGTAAAGAACCCGCCATTTTTCTTTGTGTACCTCTTTTTCTCGTTTTTACTGTCGAAATTGCGCTCCCGAATTTTTTTTCTTTTTCTGCGGTTCCTGAAATTATTTGTAAATATACGGTCTTTCTTTAATTATTTTTTTTTTTGATACAATAATATTCCGAAAAGAAAATAGGATTCGAACCCACGTAACATTTTCTACAATAAGTTCATTTCAGTCATAACATAACCTAATAATTTTCAAAATTAATGTTAAAGATAAATTTTATATACTAAAACGTATATTATTCAAGAATTAAAACCCCGTATTTATTGTTCCATGAACAGCAATTGTTGTGATAAATCTATAAATAATTACATTAAATTAAATAAAACTTACCATAATTACGATTCCTTTGCACTTCTGTTTTATACTGACGCATTATTGAATTATAATCACACTAGACAAGTTTAAATACCAATAATTAAGCCGAAACCCACTTCAAAAGAACTATTAACAAAATAACTGCAATTTAATGAGCCATCGTTACTATTTATCAACCATAGCACTGTTGGAATGCGTACAAGTACCAAGGTACCTAACCTACCAACTGAAAAGGAAGCTCATAAGGGATTCCCCTAACTTCGGCACTCCTGTTTTTCATTGAATGACAGGCGCCGTTTGATATTGTATCTTAGTTTTAACGGATGCCAATAGATAGACAAAAACCCCTCGTTCTTCAAGTTCCAGTTCTGTCACTTCTCCTTGAAATCTGTAACATGTAATAAACTTTCGCGTATGATTAATAACAGCAACTGAGAACCACAATTTGTCTGTGTAGAAACTGGATGATTTGTGTAAAAGTATAATATAAAAATATATAGATATAAGGTGTGTTAATTTATTATGATATTAATAATACTCAGTTTGGTTTCTCTGCAAAGCAAAAGTTTTTTATTACATATTATTGTAGTATCTCTTTTGTTTTTCGTTGAGACACTAATGTATAATTTGATTTTGACAAAAGAACAAGTGTCCTAAGCGCAAGGACTTTTTAGAAAAAAGAAAACTTTGTAAAATTTAAAAATATGTAATGAAAATGAATAAGTTGCTATTTACAATACTAACGCCTTCACCAAGTGCCCGCTCAACAGCCTCTGTCCTTTTTTCGACTACCTGGGTACTTGGTTCGACCGATTTCACCTTACAGAAAACAACTTAAAAACTACCCTTGGCATCTAGCAAAATAAAACATCTGGTTTGACTTTACAACTTAACCTACTTGAATTTTCTTAGAATTACCGACACACACACACACACACATATATACAACTGCTCAATATTTCTACCCTAACTTCTTAATAATATCTTATGTTACTACATTATTTACACTATTTACAATAATTACAAAGTTACCTGTAAAACAAAAGAAACAACAATTAAAGTTTATTATTATCACTCCTTTGTATTACTTAATTAACACTCTTAATACTCAAAAATCTATTTATTAAATCGCTGATGTAATGTGTATCTCTTTCTTAGTTATTCTGTATAGTTATATCCAGCAACCTTTGCCCCATGGATTATACCACCGGCCATGACACATCCAATTAATATATAAGCTCATAATTTTCTCATTCATTCAACAGTGTACTTTATAGGTCAAACCTATGTAACTCGCTCATTTGCCATCAATAGTGTGTAATTATTAAAATAGTTACGTGTAATAAAGGTTCTTGAAATCGATAAATTTGTTAAAACAAAGTGTTTTTTAAAACTCCATTCGAACATCGTACGTTTTAACTAGCGCTGCCCGGAACAGGATAGAGAAGGTGGAAATCTACGAATTTCATCCCAAACACCTCAGAGTTTCAACTTCTGCGACGTCTCTATCCACATCAGGAACCAACACCCCTGGAGAAGACTTCCGACCCCTGGAACATCATTTCATCACCTGAAAAGTCCTTCACCTTCGACTGGACAATTCCTGGCGAAACGTTCTACTAAAGGATCAGAAGTATTGGGAGGATTTTAAAACGTGAGTACAATTGCTATATCTCCTATTTTTATATTGTTCTCCCCTTTTCCATTTTAATTATTGCACGGCATGGCATCACTCGACGAATTTTTGAAATTAATCAAAGCTTTTGGTGAAATCATCGCTCCATTTGATGGTTCTCCCGATAAAGTGGATACGTTCATTTCGGATTGTGATAACTTTTGACGCTAATGTCTCTATCACAACTCCGGCCTATAGAAATTTGAAATTTCGACACATCGTTAGTAAACTAACAGGCAGAGCAGAATCTGCATATTTAGTGCCAAGTGATTGGTCTACATTAAAAGCTTTAATCACGACAAAATTTAAATCTCCAGAAAATGAAGATTTATTATTTAATCAATTAATTTCTTGCGTTAGAAAACCTAACGAAACTGTAGAAGATTTTTACGACAAAATTCAAGTAATTTTAATTAAATTAGCAGGTGTTTTTGAAGGTGACCCAATCCGAAACGCATTAATGAGTCACTATAAGAAAGACGCCCTTAATATTTTTAAATTATCTGTAGGTGAACCCTTTTATTCAGATTTAAAAATAAGACGACCCCTTTCATTATCTCAGGCACTCAATTATTGCAAATAGTTAGACAATGAAAACAAGAAATTAGAGATATATAGGCAAATGGCAGGTACTTCCAAGAAGCCACACCCACACCATAACATCACTCAAAAGCAATCACAGACGAATTACTTTGCACCTCGACAAAGGTATTCCAACAACAACAACATAGGAATACTCCTCGAAATACTTATCAAAGACCTTCTAATACTGGCGACGTTTCAATGAAAACTGTTTCCCAATTTAGACGACCCAGTAATTTCCAAAATCAATCAAGACCTAACAATTTCCAAAACCAACAAAGACCCAATTTTCTTGTTGAAGAACTAACAAATGTTGAACAAGACCCGTATGTTTATGACGAATACGGAAACGCCTACTTACCCGTCCAACATCTTGATACCGATACGTCCTATGAACCTGACGATTGTACTGACTCACAATTAGATGAAAATAACATCGATCAAAATGAAAACGAAAATGAAAATTTTCATACACAGGCCTCGAAAAAAAAATTACATAGACTTAGGAGAAATTAATAAAGCTTTAGTTAAAACACCCAGACTACCCTACATTTATTCAAACGAATATGAGTGCAAAATTTTAATTGATAGCGGAGCTTCCGATTCCATTATGAATTCTTCTTTACCTTTCAAATATTTTTCTGATTATTTATACGAAGAACCTTTCGAAGTTAAGACAGCCCACGGACAGACCAAAGGATAGTACAAATTATACATTCCTTTGTTACACGAATTTGACGAACCAACATACATTGAATTTTCTGTTTTTGACTTCCATACAACTTTCAGCGCATTAATTAGTCACGCTGTCCTGACTAAAATGAATGCAATAATAAATTATTCTAACAATACATTGACTACTGCGTACACACAGATACAATTTCACGAGACAAGAGATAAAATATTAACAAACATTACTTGTAAAATCCCAGTTAATTTACATAAAGGATCTTGTGTTATTCTTGACCATGAACAAATTGTACCAGGTATCTATAATGTAGATAACGGTTTTGCTGATGTGGAATGTCTCAATAACATTCACATCGATGAGCCTATGGATGTAGATGCCCTTGATAAATACACATACTCAGATAAAGCCCCGATTGATGACAATAGTAATTGCGACCTAATAAAACAGATTAGACCATATGAACAACGAAGAAAAAAACAAAATTACAAAACTTTTGCAAGGAATTTAAATCAATCAGCGACGACCAACAAAAAATAACCGCGACCACACAGGTAACACATCATATCAGGACAACAGACGATTCACCTGTTTATCAAAAAAATTTTCGTTACCCCCAAAAACTCAAAAAACGAGATTCAAAACCAAGTTAAAAAATTGCTCAATGGCGGTGTAATTAAACCTTCTTTTTCTCCTTACGCTTCCCCTGTTTAGATAGTTCTAAAAAAGATGGATGCCTCAGGAAAAAAGAAATTGAAAAAAAATGAAAAAAATGATGCTGGGAACGAAAAAAAAAGAGCAAGTCTGTACGATAACTAGAAGAAAAAAAAAACAGAAATTGAAGGAAAGATAGAATTTTATCGTGCGGGAAATAAGTAAAGAAATAAATAGAAAATAAAAGGAAATAGATATCTAGACAAAAAACCAGTGAATGAAAAAAGAAAAATATTAACCATAAAAGAATTGAATAAAGTTTAGTTTTCGAAATATGCCTCATGTAGGGGTTGTTGTGGGTAACGGTGAAACTTGTCGGACGGGTTGATAAGGGAAGCAGGTAGGTAAACATACCGGTCGACGAGTCTGGGTTCCGTGGAACAAATTTTGCATGTACTTTCCTACCCGGTACAACAATTGACTTTCGCGAATTAAACAAAAAGACAATAGAAGACAAATACCCTTTACCCTGAATTGAAGACGTTTTAGATTCCTTAGGAAAATGTTCTTATTACTCCACTTTAGATTTAACTTCCGGCTTCTTACAAATTCCCCTTCACAAAGACAGTACTGAAAAAACTGCTTTTTCCATTGACAACGGTCATTACGAATATGTACGTATGCCGTTTGGACTCAAAAATGCACCCGCAACATTCCAACGAATGATGGACACTGTACTACGTGACTTTTTGTACAAATTTGCTTTTGTCTACATGGACGACATTGTAATATTTTCAAAATCTTTACATGAACACATAATACACCTAAAACAGGTTTTCCAAAGATTAAAAGACGTAAATTTAAAAGTATCTTTAGATAAATCCGAATTTTTAAGAAAAGAAGTTCTATTTTTAGGACAGTTCTATTTTTAGGACACGTAATCACTACCGAAGGAATTAAACCAAATCCCGACAAAATTACTTCCATCAACAAATTTCCTGTACCAAAAACTGTAAAAGAACTCAAATCATTTTTAGGCTTGAGCGGCTATTACAGAAAATTTATAAAAAATTATTCGAAAATTGTCATTCCCCTAACGAGATGTTTAAAGAAAAATACTTCAATTAATATTAAAGACCCCTCGTATTTAGAAGCAATTAACAAAATTAAATAATTAATTACAAACGCTCCTGTTTTAGCTTATCCAGATTTTAATAAACATTTTTCTATTACCACTGACGCTAGCGATAAGGCGACAGGTAATATCTCAAGAAGGACACCCCATCGCATTCTATTCGCGCCCCCTTAACACGGCTGAAAGAAACTACAGTACTGCGTAAAAAGAATTATTAGCTGTAAGAGAATCCTACATTTACGGTAGAAAATTCACCCTATTTACAGATCACATGCCCTTTGTTTGGTTACAATACCTTAAAGAACCTAATAGCAGATTAGCCCGCTGGAAAATTAAACTTTCGGAATATAATTTTGAAATTTAACACATAAAAGGTAAAGAAAGTCACGTAGCAGACGCACTTTCACGAATGGAAATAAACGCCCTTGAAGAAGACGACGAGTTTGACATAGACTCACTGTTCGCCAACCCTTGTTCAGACCAAGACCTAGACTTTTTATCCCCAGAAGAAGCTGACGAACTTTTGCTCAGTTAGCCGAATTAGTCGAACCCAACAATGACAATAACGATATAGTCACTGTACACTCTAATCAAGAAGGCCCTATACCTAGTATGAAATTATCAGAAGAGAAACCCCTTCAGGTTTTCCCTTTGCAATTTACTTTTAAATTAGGAAAACGAAAACTTACTACAAAAACCTTGCCAAACGGTAGATTCAGAATTAACATTACTTTGGAAAACGAACAAACTCTACTTTGGCTTAAACATCAATTAACAAACACACCCTTTAAAGTTCCCATGCAAGTAGGAATTCATATCGACAACAAAATTAACGACTCTTTTCAACATTCAATATTTCAAACATTACATGAAGTAACTTTTACGAAAACCCTTTTGGACTTAACACCCTATAATAGAGAAAAGGCTCTTGAACTAATATCGAACTATCATGATACTAATCATAATGGTATCGAAGAGACCTATTCCTACTTCAGAACAAAATTTTATTATCCCAATTTAAAGGAATTAATCACGCTTTACATCAATAAATGCGATGTATGTTTAAAATCAAAATACGAACGAAACCCCTATAAACCACCATACAAAGGACCCATGGTATCTTCAAAACCTTTTGAAATAATAATGATGGATTTATTTACTATTGAGAACAACACATTTTTGACATTTTCCGATCATTTCAGTAAATATGCGCAAGCATATTACATAACAGACAAAAATGGCATTACCATAGTTAATAAATTAAGACATTTCATTAACCATCACAAACTTTCAGGCAAAATTTTAGTTGACATGGGGACAGAATTTTACAACCCCCATCTCAAAGATTTTTGTAAACTTTACCACATTGACTTATACTTCGCGAGCACCGGCAACCCAACTACTACTAGCCCGCTCGAACGAATTCACGGAACATTAAAAGAAAAATTAACAATTTTAAAACAAACCAATCCTGAAGAGACTATTCCAAATTTAATGATACAATCTATTTTCATGTATAATAATTCCATTCAATCTACCACCAAATTTAGACCCTTTGAAGTAATTCATGGACCCTATAAAGACATAACAGACTTGGAACTCCCAGAGTTCAACAACCCCAGTAATTACATAAATAACAGAATTAAAGAACTATCTGTATTGTATGAAAAAGTTAAAAATCGAAANTAGATATATAAATCTGTAATAAATATAACAATTTGTTAATAAATGTTAACAATAACCAAATGGTTAGTATATATACATTTACATACTACAACGTTTTAGAATGGCTAGGATGTTAATTCATTACCATTTTTGGTCACTTGTGCTTCCAGGGCACGTGCTCGTTGAAGCTTACCATTTCGCGTACCAGCGCGTTCTGGGGGGCTTGGTAGGTTCCAAACGCTTTCGTTGCCATCTCTGACAGGACGTTCTTAATCCATGGTACCTTCAAGTCCCGGTGAAGCGTCGCGTTGGAAAAGAACCAAGGAGCATCCGTGGCAAGCCTCGGTGCCTTGTTTTGCACAACCTGAAGTTTGTTCAAGTGTGTCTTCCTTGCGTATGAGAACGCTGGTGCGGCGTACGTCAATATCGGTCGAATGACCGAAATATATAGCCGTAGTTTACTTCTGAGACTGAGCTTGCTCCTTCGGTTCAATAGCGGGAACAAGAGAGACATCACTGCCGATGCGTTACCAACGCAGTAGTCGGTATGACTTCTCCAAGTTCGTCCGTTGTCTAGCTTGACACCTAGGTACTTGACGTCGGTTTTCCACGGGATCGGGCTGCCGAAGAGGGTGATGCTGCGGTCCGGTGTGTGCCGTCGCTTGGTGAGGAAAAGAGCTCAGCTCTTTTCCGGGTTAACCGCTATTCGCCATTTCCTGCGCCAGTCCTCTAATTCATCAGCAGCTGTCTGAAGACGATTAGTTACCACATGGGGAACAATCGACTTAACTATACAAGCTATAACTGCGGTGTCGTCGGCGTACAGGGCAAGCGTAGTGTCCTTAGACGTCGGTGTGTCCGCCGTGTAGAGGGAGTACAGTAGTGGCGATAGCGGCGAACCTTGTGGAGTTCCGGCCTCCATGTTGCGGTAACTAGAGCGGACGTCCTCCAGTTTCACTATAAAGCTGTGATCCCGGAGAAAGGACGCTATAGTTTTCACGAGAGCTGGGTGGAAACCTGCACAAAAGAGTTTATAAATTAAACCGTTGTGCCATACCTTATCAAATGCCTTGGAAACGTCGAGAAAAATCGCCCCTGTTGACTGCTTACGGTTGTGGCCGGATGTACCGTACTCGACCACTCGTAGCACTTGCTGCACGGTCGAATATTTGGCTCGGAAGCGAAACTGTTCGTCCGGCAGGACTGGGAGGAGACTAATCGGTCGGTAGTTCTGGGGAAAAGTTGGCGACTTCCCTGGTTTCTGAAACACAACTACGTCTGCAGTTTTCCATTGCGGTGGAAAGGACTTTAGACGTAGAATAGCATTAGTTATATTGACAATTGACATAATGGCTTTTACCGGTAGAGCTTGTAGCGCTCGCGCTGGTATCCCATCGGGTCCGGGAGCTTTCCTGGCGTTGGTGGCGGCAAGTAGCTCCTTTATTTCCTTCGGGTTTGTTGGTTTGACGAAACCAACGTGCGCTGCCGTCAGTAGACGTCAAACGTTGCGGTCCACGTGGTCGATGTGGTCGTCGTCTACGTTGTTGTCGTTGGGTCGGAAAGCGTTCTCTAGACAGTCCGCGAACGCTTCCGCCTTTCCTGTCGGTGTACACACCATTCCGCGTTCGCCGTGTATTTGCGGGATGCTGCGAGGTCCATTCTTTAAATTGCGTGCAAATTTCCATAGGGAACCTGGAATCTGATCAAGGTTACTGAGCCTTACCTGCCACCGTTCGTCCTGGTGTTCTCGTAGAGCGTCCTTCACTTGCGCCGACAGTCGATACCACTCGGTCCGGTCGTCCGGGTTTCGGGTGCGTTGCCAACGACGTCGGGCTCGATTTTTATCCCTGATCAGTTCGGAAACTGTCGTGGGAATTCGAATCGGGACCCTGGCCGTTGTATGGGTCTTTGTCGTTCGGTCGAGAGACGACAGTACAGCTGTAGTTAGCGTGTCGGCTGCTTCCTCGATGTCCTGTCTAGTCCGTATTACCTTGATCTTCGGGAAATTTTCCTGAAGATGGTCGGTAAATGCAGGCCAGCAGGTGGACTTCCTCTCGTATACAGTGTGATTACGTTCATCACCTATGGACAGCATAACGGGGTTGTGATCGGAGGAAAGCTCACTTACCACTGATAGCCTGAAGTCCTGGGCGACGTCCTTGAGGATGGCGATATCCAAAACGTCTGGTCGTTGCCTGTGATTTGGCGGGTAATAGGTAGGGTCCTCCGGGCCTACTACTATTACATTTCGTGCCTGTGCAAAGTCGTACAGTGCCTTACCGCTGGTGTTAGTCCTTCGACTATTCCAAGTTGGGTGCTTGGCGTTGAAGTCTCCTGCCGCTATTGTTGTTACGTCGCTAGTGAAAAGGGAGTCCAGCTCCTCTTCCGACAGGTTCGGTCTCGGTGGTCTGTACACTGCTATCAGGCGTAGGATGCCTCTGGACGTCTCTACTTCTACGGCTGTGGTTTCCAGATGTTCCGGAGTTGCCACGGTAACGGGATAGTGCTTGAGCGAGAGCTTAACGTAGACGGCTGTACCTCCACCTGGCCTGTTCCCTCGGTCGGTGCGGTATAATGCGTAGTTGGGTAACTTTGCATTTATACCTTCCCGTAGGTGAGTTTCGCTTACGAGAACAACATCTATTGAAAGCCTTTCTAGCAGCTCTAGAAGCTCGAAGCGTTTCTCCCGAATACCATTGGCGTTCCAGAAGAGAACCTGTAAAGAGCACGCAATTGTATTTTGTCTACCCATTAACTTACCTAGTTAAAGAGTGACACTATATCCTGTGCACATCCCAGTAGGCGAACCAGGATATCGGACGTTTGAGTCGCTCCGGCGAGAGCGTTGGCGACCTTCTGGGCGACGGCTGCCACCTTTTGAAGGTCGAGTTTGGCCAACATCTGTAGGATGCTAGCCAGGTCGGACGTCGGCGCGGATGGGGCGGGGCTTGGAGAGGTCGCAGGTGTTGTCGTTGTCGTCGCTGGTCGCTGTACAGTCGGCTTCGGCCTTCGCGCTGTAGCTCTGGCGAAGGTCAACCCCTGGCGGACGGCGTTGGCTGGTGGAGCCGGTGGAGCGGTTGTCTTCGCTGCGGTCGACGTCGGCTTTGTCGGGAGTCGGGGAAACTTCGGGCAACCTCGGTAGCTTGCTGGATGGGCACCATCGCAGTTTGCGCACTTGGCTGGAAGTTCCCTTGCCTTCTTGCACTCCTTGGTGTGGTGATTCTCTCCGCATTTGACGCAGCGAGCGGTTGCACTGCAGTTCTGCTGGGCGTGTCCGAATCGCTGGCAGCGGTGGCACTGTCCGACGGTAGACCTTTGGCGCGGGGCTTCCACTGTAACAC
>NW_020439084.1:35612-38397 GCF_000699045.2 Agrilus planipennis
CGTTGGTGGCGGCAAGTAGCTCCTTTATCTCCTTCGGGTTGGTTGGTTTGACAAAACCAACGTGCGCTGCCATCAGTAGACGTCGAACGTTGCGGTCCACGTGGTCGATGTGGTCGTCGTCTACGTTGTTGTCGTTGGGTCGGAAAGCGTTCTCTAGGCAGTCCGCGAACGCTTCCGCCTTTCCCGTCGGTGTATACACCATTCCGCGTTCGCCGTGTATTGGCGGGATGCTGCGAGGTCCGTTCTTCAGATTGCGTGCAAACTTCCATAGGGAACCTGGAATCTGATCAAGGTTACTGAGCCTTACCTGCCACCGTTCGTCCTGGTGTTCTCGTAGAGCGTCCTTTACTTGCGCCGACAGTCGATACCACTCGGTCCGGTCGTCCGGGTTTCGGGTGCGCTGCCAACGACGTCGGGCTCGATTTTTATCCCTGATCAGTTCGGAAACTGTCGTGGGAATTCGAATCGGGACCCTGGCCGTTGTATGGGTCTTTGTCGTTCGGTCGAGAGACGACAGTACAGCTGTAGTTAGCGTGTCGGCTGCTTCCTCGATGTCCTGTCTAGTCCGTATTACCTTGATCTTCGGGAAATTTTCCTGAAGATGGTCGGTAAATGCAGGCCAGCAGGTGGACTTCCTCTCGTATATAGTTTGGTTACGTTCGTTACCTATGGACGGAATAACGAAGTTGTGATCGGAGGAAAGCTCGCTTACCACTGATAGCCTGAAGTCCTGGGCGACGTCCTTGAGGATGGCGATATCCAAAACGTCTGGTCGTTGCCTGTGATTCGGCAGGTAATAGGTAGGGTCCTCCGGGCCTACTACTATTACATTTCGTGCCTGTGCAAAGTCGTACAGTGCCTTACCGCTGGTGTTCGTCCTTCGACTATTCCAAGTTGGGTGCTTGGCGTTGAAGTCTCCTGCCGCTATTGTTGTTACATCGCTCGAGTCCAGCTCCTCTTCCGACAGGTTCGGTCTCGGTGGTCTGTACACTGCTATCAGGCGTAGGATGCCTCTGGACGTCTCAGCTTCTACGGCTGTGGTTTCCAGATGTTCCGGAGTTGCCACGGTAACGGGAAAGTGCTTGAGCGAGAGCTTAACGTAGACGGCTGTACCTCCACCTGGCCTGTTCCCTCGGTCGGTGCGGTATAATGCGTAGTTGGGTAACTTTGCATTTATACCTTCCCGTAGGTGAGTTTCGCTTACGAGAGCAACATCTATTGAAAGCCTTTCTAGCAGCTCTAGAAGCTCGAAAGAAGAGAACTTGTAAAGAGCACGCAATTGTATTTTGTCTACCCATTAACTTACCTAGTGAAAGAGTGACACTATATCCTGTGCGCATCCCAGTAAGCGAACAAGGATATCCAAGATTAGGTCGCTCCGGCGAGAGCGTTGGCGACCCTCTGGGCGACGGCTGCCACCTTTTGAAGGTCGAGTTTGGTCAACATCTGAAGGATGCTAGCCAGGTCGGACGTCGGTGCGGATGGGGCGGGGCTTGGAGAGGTCTCGGGTGTTGTCGTTGTCGTCGCTGGTCTCTATAGAGTCGGCTTCGGCTTTGGCGCAGTAGCCCTGGCGAAGGTCAACCCTTGGCGGACGGCGTTGGCTGGTGGAGCCGGTGGAGTGGTTGGTTTCGTTGCGGTCGACGTCGGATTCGTCGGAAGTCGGAGAAACTTCGGGCAGCCTCGGTAGCTCGCTGGATGGTCACCATCGCAGTTTGCGCAGTTGGCTGGAAGTTCCCTTGCCTTCTTACACTCCTTAGTGTGGTAATTTTCTCCGCACTTGACGCAGCGAGCGGTTGCATTGCAGTTCTGCTGGGCGTGTCCAAATCGCTGGCAGCGGTGGCACTGTCCGACGGTAGACTTTTGGTGCGGGGCTTCCACTGTAACACGCAGAAAACATACAGCCTTCAGTTTGTAAATATTCTTCGATGCGCTGTTTTTTGGAAGAATGGCCAGAACCAGCGGTATGTAGGCCTTGGTCTTGGCGCTCGTATGTCGTACGACGTTTCGAAGATTGAACCCTTGCTTCTTCAGGTCGTCGGCTACGTCGTCCGTTGATATATCCGTAGGGATTCCTTTCAGTACCACTTTCAGGGGCTTATCTTCCTGTAGAGTGTATGTGTGGTACTGCATCGTCATCCAGGGTTTGTTTGATTCCCATGTAGTCATCGATGTCATCCGGCTGAATGCTGATCCCCTCAGCGACGTTCCTCGCTTTCGTGAATCTGAGCAATCTGATATATAGGTACGAGTGGTGCTAGAAGGTCGCTGGTGCTAAGCGCTGATTGGTCAACCGTCGGTTGGCTGACTTGGTTTGTTAGTGGTTTTGTTGTTGTTCTGCCTAAAGCTAAGGACCAAATATTATATATCTTGGCCGCTTATTCTATCCTATTGTAGTTGTTTGCATGCTTGTAGATTTCTATTGCCTCACGATGAATTCTCGGGAAGTAATGCCTGGTCGATGAAATCACTTCTTATATTATTTATATTACATTATATACTATTTATTATTACAATGTAAAAGTCTCGCAGAGGTAAACACAGTTACCTGTTGGTGAGTTAGGATTACTTAATTACTAACTTATAAAGTAAATTTTGGTTTACTTTCATATTTTTTACAAGATATATTGAGTGCCATTTTCAGTGTTGCTATTCTAATTTGTTTCACATATAAATATATTTATTTCTAATATATATATTTTTATTTTAGTTATAATGTAATACCCACTGTTTTTTCTTAACTTAATGTATGATATAATACTATTTGAGATCTCTCTTAATTTCTTAC
>NW_020439084.1:39334-60752 GCF_000699045.2 Agrilus planipennis
TTAATTACTAACTTATAAACTAAATTTTTGTTTACTTTCATATTTTTTACAAGATATATTGAGTGCCATTTTCAGTTTTGCTATTCTAATTTGTTTCACATATAAATATATTTATTTCTAATATATATATTTTTATTTTAGTTATAATGTAATACCCACTGTTTTTTCTTAACTTAATGTATGATATAATACTATTTGAGATCTCTCTTAATTTCTTACTTACTAAAATAAAGTTTATCACAATAACAGTATTAACATTGATTAGAACTTTTATAGTCAACAATTGTATACATTATCTACAGTTATACAGTATAAACTAAAGTCGAATATATTGTGTATCTTCATATAATTGAATTTTACCATTGCCAATATCTAACAATTGTTCAGAGAATTCTAACGCTAATGGATCATTTTGAAGTTGAACGCGCATATTAATAGTAAGGCATAATTTGCTGACACTTCGCCGCAGATAAGATTCTTTTAAATATGCGTTTATTTCGTCTACATACGTCGCGCGTTGAATGACTGGCAATGTTTGTCTGAAATCACCAGACAGCAGGAATAGAGCACCACCGAAAAGCCTAGTATTATTCTTGATATCTTTCAGTGACCTGTCCAGAGCTTCAAGCGAATGCTTGTGGGCCATGGTACATTCATCCCAGATAATAATTTTGCATTTTCTCAAAACTTCAGCCATGCCTGAATGCTTCTTTATGTTACACATTGCTTCGGGATTTGTATGAACATTCAAGGGTAATTTAAGCGCTGAATGCGCAGTCCGTCCACCATCAAGTAATGTTGCTGCAATTCCTGATGAAGCAATAGCCAATGCAATATGATTTTGTGATCGAATGCGCACAAGTATCAATGAGATGAGGAATGTTTTACCAGTACCACTTGGTGCGTCCAAAAAAAGGAATCCACCTTGTTGCGCTGCAATTGATACATTAATTTGATCATATACATTTCGTTGCTCAGCAGTGAGCAATTCTTCATTATTAGCAACAAAAGTAGCCAAAGATGTTCTAGCGAACTGGTGTTCCCGTTAAACATCGTTGTTGAAGGTATCTACTGCTGGGCGGTTCGGCGCTAGCGTGGCGAAATTGATGAGCGGCGTATTCGAAATAAGAATACAAATATCCTCAATCATTATTAATGACTCATTATATATTTCTGCGGAGAATTCAATATTTTGATTTTACTTAGTAATTCTAATGCGATATAAAATATCCTCAATCATTGAATCTTTATATTTGTTCTACAGAGCAGATGCTTCAGACGAAAAACACGTTATAAATATTATTGAAAATAATTGACGAATTTGTTGTGGAGATGAGTTCAGTGCTGCATCTGCAAGTGTGAGATCCCAATGGTTATCATCCTCCAATAAATGTAACGCACGACACGCATCCAAGAAAGTGTCGGATAAAGTACCATTGACTCTTCGCAAATATTGGAAACATGTTGGTCCAGGAACGTTAACCAATAACAAACGCAAAAAAGAACATACGCGTTGCGTAGGATAATTGTATATAATTGATCTAAAGTATTTGTCATAAATATGTCGGCGAATCCTGGGACTGGAATGCCTCGTTTTGTCTTTGCGAGTTGACCAACAACATCTTGTCAACTACAAAGGTTGAAAAATTCAGTAAGAGTTATTTTTGGAGCCGCTAAAGTTTGTTGTAGTGCAGTCTGTTCTGTAAAGTTAACACGCTGTCCGTTTTCAAGGTGCACACCCAAATGTATAACAGCAGGATCCCTTTCATGTATAGGAAACGTAAATATGCGCCAAATAGCTTCGTTGCTGCTTATGTATCGACCCATTTGATAACGTGTTATTTCGTCATTGTCATTTATATTTTGCACAGCAAATACAGCTTTATCACTGCCCTTGTGAACATACTTACAAATGTATTTTATAGATTTCACTGAACTGCATAGTTCAGCGTTTATGTGCGTTTTATAGGTTTTGAACAGCAATGGTGAATATGGAACTACCCAGCGATTATCAATATCTACTCTCACACCGTTTGATAGACGCAATTCATATGATTGACCGCCATTGTCTACGTCTCTACGCCGGTAAAATGGATAACCGTCAATATTGGCGATAGTATCAGATTGGCATGGTTTTGGGAAACGTTTCGTACATTTTCCATTGTCCATACATGGTGACATCATGTTTAGAGTACCACATGGACCATGGATCATATTGGTAGTAACAATGTTAAACAATTCTTGATCAACATGGACCATGGCATTGGAAGCAATGAACCAATTTGGTGGAACACTTGACCGTGAATCTTGAATGTAGATTCGAAATTACGACCATCTTCGTTATGAAAAATTTTCGTTGCTCCAAATGATGTCATTTGGAAGCATGAATTGAATTTACGAATTTTTCGCAAAAACAATTTTGATTGAGATGTGGTGCCAGATAAAAGTGTTTTTAAAGGTTCCGGCACTGGATTTAGCGGTGGCAGTGAAATTTTTCCAGACGCGCAACATAAACCAGCTGATTCACCTTTGTACTTGAAAGCATGACATTGTTGACTCTCTTTGTCCAAACTACCAATCGTGATTAATGAATGTGACGAATAGTCTATTTCAGGATCATATTCAAACGCGAGACGATTGAGTGATGCTCTTGCCAATGCTCGAACATCCTGCATTCGCCGTTGGTTACGTTCTCTATGTGCGTTCGTCGCTCGTTGACGTGCCTCTCGTTGTCTTAATGTATTAGCACGAAGACGTTGAGTGCGTTGCCCTGAATTTTCATTTGCACTCGTACATGCAACTTGATCTGTCAGATTTACATTATCCGTCGAGTGTTCTTGAACTGTTCTATTTAATCGACGATCATGGACCAATTGCGGGTTCTGAGTACGTCGACCAATATTTCTTGCTCGTCCACGAAGACGTGGCATTTTTCTGCAGAAAAAAAAAATACTGTAATGCAATACGCAATAAATATGAGTTATTTATTGAAAATGAAATTTCAATTAATTAACGAAAACGACTTATTGTAACAAATAAGATAAAAAACGTGAAACTTTATTTTTTTGCTTCTTAATTTTNTCAACCGTTTGGGGCGACACAAAATTGAGAACTGTGAAATCAAACAAGGGTGTAAGAAATGTGGCAGTCCACATCATATTTCTACCCATTTTGAACGCCCTTCTGAGGCTCAAGAACTTGGTTCAACGCAATCTACCTACGCTGCCTCAGGAACATCGAACCAGGCTGAAACTCAACAATGACCAGCTACGTCTAGCGGTAATCTTGATGATTTTTTTCGCTACTATTCAAGTGTGTGTGTGTGTGTGTGTGTGTGTGTGTGTGTGTGTGTGTGTGTGTGTGTGTGCGTGCCTGCGTGCGTGCGTGCGTGCGTGCGTGCGTGCGTGCGTGCGTGCGTGCGTGCGTGCGTGTGATTCCATTCGCCAGGACTTCCCCACCTTCATGACACATCGATGGATACACGAATCGGTCCTTCTATATCTACACATATTGATGTTGACAGACCCTGCGTAATGGATGAAATGCGATAGAGTACAAGATTAAAAGTGCCGGTTCTTCGCAATACCTGTACAAAAGGAGCGAAACTCGTCGGTGGGCAAGTATCGGCAGCTGTTGTTTTTTAATTTGAAACTTAGGAACCACTCTACAAGATGCCATTTGATTTTTAGCCGGATCCCACAGGATCACATAACTTTTTCAACTTATAAGATTCATTTTGATATTTTTTCAATATGAAAAAACATTGTGAATCGGAGACGTGTACACTACTTAACCTTCGTTAGAAAAAAGTTTGCACCAATTTACAGTTATTTACTGACCTTTAGGAGAAGAATCCATTGTGTTTGTTTTAAATAACTTCGAAGATGTAGCTGTGGCACTTCTTGCAATACGCGTGTTATTCACTGCTCTTCTACGCCAACTATCCACGTTACTCGGGCTACAGTTCCACCTGATATCATAGAGCTACAAGAAGATAAGAGACTCTAATAATAGGGAATCCTGACACTAGGGACATTACTCTAGCCAACCTAACAGTCAAATATCCCCAGCGAGGACTTTTTTTTTTAATTTTGGGCATGTTTTAGGGATTTGGCCCCACTGTGAACCGGCCTCAAACCCAGGACTCGCATCACTGGTATCGGTGACTAACTGTCACTTAAAATAATAATTTAAGACGGCGCACACACACACAAATATATATCACAGATCATTATCACAGAGTCAAGCTAGATGTAAAGGGTCTAGCCTGAAATGGTCAAACGTTAAAATAATAAANGCATCACTGGTATCGGCGACTAACTGTCACCTAAAATAATAATTTAAGACGGCGCACACACATATATATCACAGCTCTATATCACAGGGTCAGGCTAGATGTAAAGAGTCTAGCCTGAGATGGTCAGTGGTTAAAATAATAAATAATAATAAATAATTAAAAATCATCCTCAGATGACACACAAAGACAAGTCACAAGATTAAAATCAGAAATACCAGTGAGCTAATTGGCCAGGAGTTTCCGGCTCGGTCCCAGCTAACCGACGCCGGTGCGAGGCGGGGCATCGTAGTCCATGGTGTGATATAACTCAATGAAACTACGTAACGCTATCTTCGAGATGGTCATGAGCGTTTTGCGGTCGTTTATTCGTAGCTTCTTGAGAGCTTCGACCGTCTCCTTGGGTATTGCCCCCCTCGTTTCTACCACAACCGGTAGGACTTCTCCAGTATCAGCTCCTACCCTCTGCTGGAGGACAGGTAGTAGCGGAGCATATTTCGCTAACTTGCTCCTTCGTCCCTGGGCGAGATAGTCCCCATCCTCGTGGCGGACTGTGATATCGACCACGAAGACCCTTCCCTGGCTCTATACCACCAAGTCAGGTTTGAGTACAACCCCTTAAGGAAACGGTACCCCGTCTTCAAGCTGGAGCTTGTCACAACCACCTCCAGCTTGGGAAAACCTAGTCCCCCGTCTCTCTTGCCGCAATAGTGGTAAATGTCACGTATCACTACCCGTAGCTCCTGGTCAAGCTGCCTGATAGCTGCGACTGGCGGAACTGCCAGCACCAGTCTATACAGGTAGTGTGGGACTAGGTAGGTGGAGATTAACTGTGCCTTCTGGGTCGGTTTGACGGACAACTTGACTCTCTCAAGAGTTTCCCCCATGCTCTCCCTGAGGCCCTCAATCGTTACACCAATCCAAGGAGATATTGTCATACCCAGATAGGTGAGCTTGGTCTCCGCGTCCGCGAACCGGATGACTTCTGCGCCTGAAAGGATCAGCCGGGGATCTGCTAAGTACCAGGAGTCTTTAGTGGTTTTGATGTGGAAGCAGGCACACTTGGGTGCCGATATTTGCATACCCAATCCGTTCAGGTATGCCTATACATCACTTAGCAGTTTACTGGCCTGTGGTACATTGGTCGCAACCAATATTAAGTCATCCGCGAAGGCCAGCGACGATATACCTTCGTCTTTGACTTTGTACCTTGGCTAACGCTCCAGCTGCAGTGAAAGGGGTTTCAAAACAGTGTTACAGATAAGTGGGGAGAGGGGATCGCCTTGCTTCACCCCTCGCTGGAGCTGCATGGCAATCTCGACCATGCCTTGCTTGATGACTGTGTGCACATCCTTATATGAGTCTATCACGAGACGTACCACCAACTCGGGTAGACCCTTTCTTCGTAGACCTTCCCCAATAACACTATGGGAAATTGTATCAAAGGCTTTGCTGATGTCCAGCTGCACTGCGACCAGACCTGCGTTGCCTTTCGAGTGCCGCAGCAGCTGGTTAAGGTGTGAACCGTACGTGGACTCTTAGCTTCTGGTCAATTATTCCCCAGTTTAACCGACTTAAAAGCGAACAGACGCTAACCGGTCTGTAAGATTCCACTTTGCTGCCGTCTTTGCCCTCTTTTTTGACCAACGTTGTACGGTTCATTCTCCAGTGTGTGGGCTGCTTTCCACACGTCGACGGTATCATTGTTGATCGCGCTGTCGTCACCGTTATCGATCGCGAGTTCGATGGGCCTGAACTGAATTGGTTTTTCGTCGGCGCGCGTTTGCGTAGAGAAATTCACGTCGCGCGATACTACGATGCACTGCTCACTTGGTAACCACACGCGGTACCCCTTGCAGTCCTCAGAGTAGCCGACGAGAATGCCTTTGACCCTCCTTACCTGGTTTGCGGGTTAGACAGTAGACTCGGCACCCGAAGTCTCGTAGGTGACTGACGTCGGGTATTATGCCGGTCCAAACTTCGTAAGGCGTTTTCCCGCCCAAACTCTTGGTCAGGCATCTGTTCCTTAAGTCGTCGAATTCGTTGCTGAGGTACTCTCTCCCGTTGTCGGACTGCAAACATTTTACTTTACATGTCTTTTGGTTCTCGACGAGGGTAATGTAATTCTTGGTCGCTTGGAAGACATCATTTTTGCTTATCAAAAATCGCACTTCGCACCAGCGCGAATAGTCGTCGATGAACGAACGATGTCCAGTAAACCCGATTCGCGCGTAGACTCCTTTGGGAAGGGCGCGCGTGACATTGTGCTCTTCAAGCATGTATCGCATTCGGGCACGTCGCCTAAATCGTTGCGAGAAAGCCAATGAATAGTTCCGTCGCGAACCGCCTCGCGAAGGTACTTGATATTTAAATGTCCGAGTCGGCGATACCACAAAACTCTCTTCAGTCGCGGTCTGCCGAGGCACTTCAGACACGACACTCGCGTTTTCCTGACGTGCGTGTATGTAGTACTGACCGTTCGATTTTTCAGCTACGAGATCTTTTACTCCATGAGAGTCGAAAATCGAAGCACCTTGGTCGTTAAAAGTCACGGTAAAACCTTGCTCAGTCATCTTCAATTCAATATTAATACAAACGTAAAACGGAAATTAGAATACAGTTCTAAGAGGAGTATATCGCGGTGGCAAAAAGTGTATCCGACTGTGTGTAACAGGAAGTTTGTGCGAGTGATAGAGAGGGGCCGAATGGGTTCGAATAAGCACGAACATGTCCGGGATATGATGCTTGGAGCGCCAAATATGAAAAAGTATTTTCCAATAAAACACACGTGTAAATTTGATAAAAAAAATTATACAAAATATACTTACTTCGATTCCACCTTAAATTCGCAAAAGGTATCGTTTTTTATGCACACTTCAAAACTCTCAAACACTAATTATATTTTTCGTTAATGTTTTAATTAGCACACGACTTGAAAGAACATAATAATAACACAAAATTACAAAATATTTTTCACAATTTGATCGCAGCACCAACTGTCGGGACAAACTGAAATTAAAATAGAATAATATTGATTATTTGATACTGCGATGGTAGCGCAGTCTACCGGATCCAATGTAAAACATTCCAAAATTAACATTTACTTGCAAATGAAAAATACATACCTTCTTAAACTAATCATACATTTCGGCCATTTTGACCGAGTACCTTCAGCTAAAACAATAAAATAAGTAAGAAAAATGTATGTGTACAAATTCAAACATTCATAAGTGAATATAAATAACAAAAAATCAATATGGCCGTAATAATATGTAATGACTGTTTCTACATACCAAGGTAAATCGTGCCCTGTGGAGTAGGCCCCCTTTCTACCGTGAAGAATACGTTGACATACTCCCCACAGTAAATAGTGGTGCTTACGTATACAGCACCAGGGGAGGTTATTTCTTTTTTACAATAAAAAACAAAATTTAAAATTTTTATTATCAAATGTATAATAATATTGTTTTAACTTACCTCTGGTACTGTATACTTATTGATAATAAGATTATTTACCAAATTAAGTAATTCTAAAAACAAAAAAAAAATTAATAATAAACACACAGTCATCGGAGCAAACATCTTACCTTCACCACTCATGATGAAATAAAAAAATCTATCGCTAACCAAACAGAACACATTTCTCAAGCAGAAAAAATGTAATATAATGTTATATGAGACGGTCATAAACCTGGCTATGTGCTCGTTTTCTAATACCTTGTATTATAATGTAGTAATGAAAAAATTCAATAGACAAAAAACAATAGTTACACACACTTTCACAGAAAACGACATTTTTCAGTATTCTAGCGACATCTCGTTTGATAATATTCAATAAGCAATAGCTTTAAGGGGGAAATTCAAATAAATACAGGCTCCACCCCCGTTTTACGACAATTCCAAAGGGTCTTCAACAAGAGTTTCTGGTATTGTTAACAAGAGGGGCATGGTTTAACCTCTTCAGATGAAGAATGACCTAGAAAGACCTTCTAAAGATCCAAAATTGGGAAGATGTTGATGGGTAGACCATGACGCAGATTTGGGAANGTGTAAATTTGATAAAAAAAATTATACAAAATATACTTACTTCGATTCCACCTTAAATTCGCAAAAGGTATCGTTTTTTATGCACACTTCAAAACTCTCAAACACTAATTATATTTTTCGTTAATGTTTTAATTAGCACACGACTTGAAAGAACATAATAATAACACAAAATTACAAAATATTTTTCTTAATTTGATCGCAGCACCAACTGTCGGGACAAACTGAAATTAAAATAGAATAATATTGAATATTTGATACTGCGATGGTAGCGCAGTCTACCGGATCCAATGTAAAACATTCCAAAATTAACAACTACTTACAAATGAAAAATTAATTAAAAAAACTTTTTTCAGTGAACCAAATTGTGAATCTAATCCATTCTCGAATCCCCTTGAACACACACAAAAAATTTTATCAAAATCGGTTCAGCCGATTACGAGAAGAAGAAGACATACACACGCACACGAGAAATATATATATATAAAGATATGCATATGTAGATATCGGCTATCTTCCCTAGGACGGGAAGAAGACTAATCGGTCGGTAGTTTTGGAGAAAAGTTGGTGGTTTTCCCGGTTTCTGAAGCATAACACGTCTGCGGATTTCCATTTTTGTGGAAAATACCTTAGATGAAGCATCGCGTTAATTATGTTAACAATTGACATAATTGCTTTTACCCGTAGAGCCTTTAAGGCTTGCGCTGGGACTCCATCAGGACTGGGAGCTTTCCTAGGATTGGTAGCCTTCAGTAACTCCCTTATCTCCTGCGGGTTGGTCGGTTGTACGAAACCTGTGTGGGCTGCTCTAAGTAGACGTCTAACGGCGCGGTCAACTTGTTCGATTCGGTCTTCGTCTACGTTATCTTTGTTGGGTCGGAAAGTGTTCTCTAGGCAGTCCGCGAATGCTTCCGCCTTTTCGGATGGTACGTGTACCACCCCGCGCTCTCCTTGAATGGGAGTGGTGCCACGTGATTGGCCTTACTTGCCACCATTCACCGTGTCCATCCAAAAGCGCGTCTTTCATTTTTTGCGACACATGGTCCATTTCGGCCAAGAGGATCCAGTGACGACAGTACTGCGGTTGTAAGTGTGTCGACGGATTCTTTGATGCCCTGTTGGTTTCGGATTACGTTGATATTAGGAAAATTTTTCTGAATATGATCGCTAAATGCTGGCCAACAGGTGGACTTTCTTTTGTAGAACGGTGCTGTTGTTGTTGTTACCTAGAGACAAAATAACCGGGTTGTAGTCAGAGGAAAGCTCACTTATTGCCGACAGCGTGAAGTCTTGTGCGACGTCCTTGAAGATGGCGATGTCCAAAAGGTTTGGCAGTCATGCACCATTTACTGCGAGGAATGTAGGTTCGTCTGGCCCGACTACTACTACGTTCCTGGTTTGTGCATAGTTGTACAGGACTGTGCCGCTTGCGTTTGTTCTGCGACTGTTCCAAGGGGGGTGTTTGGAATTGAAGTCGCCTGCGGCTATTGTTGCTACTTCAGAGTGTAGCATATCGTCTAAGTCCTCTGCTGTGATTGGGCGGTCGGGCAGTCGGTATGCTGCTATCAGACGTAGAGGGCCTCTTATCGTTAAGACTTCGACAACTGTCGTTTCTATTTGTTCTGTAGACACAGCGGCAACGGAAAAGTGTTCGAGCGAAAGCTTAACATAAACCGCTGTACCACCACCTAACCTGTTCTCTCGGTCGGTCGAGTATAAAGCGTAGTTTGGTAACTTCGCACCTATACCTTCCCGTAGGTGGGTTTCGCTAAAGAGAACAACGTCTATTAAGAGCTTTTCCGCTAACTCAAGAAGCTCTAAACGTTTATCCCGGAGTCCGCGTGCGTTCCAGAAAAGCACATGTAAAGAGCACGGATTAGTTTTCTGTATTTCCTTTAACTTAGCTTGTTAAAAAGGGATACGATGTCCTGTGCGCATCCTAGCAGGTGTGCTAGGATGTCCGCTGTGTCGATTGCACCAGCTAGGGCGTTCGCGACCGTCTGGGCGACGGAAGTCACCTTTTGAAGGTCCAGCTTGGCTATTATCTGGAAGATGCTGGAGAGCGTGTCGGTTGGCGCTGCCTAGGGGGCGGCTGGATTTGACCGGGAGGCGGGCGGTGCGGCTGTAGGTGTAGCAGTCGTCTTCGGTGCCACTGCCCTGACCAAGGGCACACCTTGGCGATCGGCGTTTCGCTCGAGGCTGCTGTTAGGTCGACGCTTTCGGTGCCTTTGTTTGATCTCGGTCGTGGTCGAGTGAGCTCGGGAAAGCTGGGGTACCCTTGATAGTTCGTTGGGTGAGCTCCAGCGCAGTTGGTATACGTTGTAAGTTGCTCCCTTGGCTTTGCGTAGTCCTTGGTAAGGTGACCTTCACCGCAGTTTACACAGCGTGGCTTGGCCGTGCAGCGGAACTGTGCATGGTTGAATCGTTGGCAGCGGTGGCACTGCTCGATGGTGGTCTGTTGTCGTGGCGATTCGACTGAAATTTTAAGGAAACACACCGTTGTTACCTTAAAGTTGTCCTTGGCTTTACTGTCTTTCGATAGTAGCACTAGGACCAGCGGTATCCGTGTCTTCGTCTTCGCTGACGTTATCCTCACGACGTTTTGGACTGGGAGCACCTTCTCCTTCAGGCCATCCTCTACCTCAACTGTCGAGATGTCGACAGGAATGCCACGTATAACTATCTTCAGCGGCTTTTCTTCCTACAACAGGAAGGAATGATACTCAACTTTTTGTTCATCCAACAAATGTATGATACCCCGGTGGTCCTCCACATCAGCTGGTTGAATACTGATGCCTGGCGCTATGTTCCTCGCCTTGGTGAAGTTGAGGTTTCTGGCCCTCATCTGGTTACACAGGCTGGTCCACTTTCCTGTGTGTCTGACTACGTTCGGCGGAACCCTGGGCTTTTTAGGTGGCAGTCTGGCAGGCGAATGTTCCGCTTCGCTATCTGAAAGGTCCATTTCCGACGGCATTGGATCGTAGAAATTCTTCGTCTCAGTCGGTGGCGGCGTCTTCACACTCAATTCTGTTACACTCTGGCGCTTCGAGAGTATAGGGAACTCAGTTTCCGCCGTCCCAGCGGAAGGGGTTCGCGAGCTGCAAGCAGCCGCTTCGTCCATCGCTGTTCTGCTTCCTCCTTCTTCGTCCTTCTGCGTCCGTTGCTTCTATTCGATTTGTAAAAATTTTCTTTTTTTGTGTTTAAGTAAAAATTAGAACCATAATTTGTCTGTAAAGGGGACAAATGTGCCTATGGGTCTGGACAAATGAAGCGTAAGTGTATAAATAATTTGTATGTACATGTAGAAAATATTTAATAAATATAACCTGTATATAAATATAACGAAATGGTTAGTCTCTTGTTAGCTTTAGTACAACATNATTTAATAAAATTAACCTGTATATAAATATAACCAGATGGTTAGTATTGTGTTAGTTTTGGTACAGCATGGTTAGTATTATTGGTTAATCATTACCGTCTTTGGTCTTTTGTGATTCCATGGTTGAAGCTCGTCGTACCTTACCATTTCGCGTACCAGCGCGTTCTGGTGGACTTCGCAGGTCACGAAGGTCTTCGTTGCCATCTCCGCTAGCAAGTTCCTTGCCCAAGGGACCTTCAAGTCCCGGTGCAGCGTCGCGTTCGAAACAAACCAAGGAGCATTCTTAGCATACTTTAGTGCCTTGTTTTGCATAACTTGAAGTGTGTTCAAGTGTGTCTTGGCTGCGTAAGCAAACGCAGGAGCGGCGTACGTCATCACCGATCGAATAACCGATGTGTATAATAGCAGTTTGTTACTAACGCTGAGTGTGCTCCTTCGCTTCAGTAGTGGATAAAGGAGAGACATCACTGCCGATGCGTTACGAACGCAATAGTCGGTGTGATGCTTCAAGTTAGTCCGCGGTCTAGCTTGACACCAAGGTACTTGACTTCGGTCTTCCACGGGATGTGGCGGCCGAATAGGGTGACGTGGCCGGTCGGGTTCTGTCCTCTTTTAGTGAGGAAAAGCGCGCTGCTCTTTTCAGTCTTCACCGCTATACGCCAGCTCCTACACCACTCCTCCAACTCGTTGGCGGCTTCCTGTAGGCGTGCGGTGACCAAGCGGGGTGCTAGAGACCTGGTCATCACCGCGGTGTCGTCAGCGTAGAGGGCAAGCGTCGTGCCTGCAGTCCTTGGTGTGTCTGCAGTGTAGAGTGCGTACAAAAGTGGCGATAGCGGTAATCCCTGGGGTGTCCCGGCTTCCATCTCTCTGGGACTAGAGCGAACATTTTCCCATCGCACGGTAAACCTGCGGTCTCGGAGAAACGAGGCAATAGTTTTAACTAGACCTGGGTGATAACCTGCGCAAAAAAAGTTTAGAGATTAGCCCGTTGAGCCATCTAAGGCCTTGAAGACGTCTATAAAAATCGCTTCCGTTGATTGTTTGCGGTTGTAGCTGTTCATCGCAAATTCAACTACACGTAGAACCTGATGCACAGTGGAATGTTTGGCCCTAAAACCAAACTGTTCTGCCGGCACCGAGTAGTTTCGTGAAGCTTTTTTGCGCAATCTGGCCAGCACGACTCGTTGGGCGATCATCCCCAGGACTGGTAGAAGACTGATGGGCCTGTAGTTTTGAAGTCGGTTGTGTTTTCGAAGTTGGCTTGGACGGTGGTGGAAGTTCGGGAAACTTCGGACATCCTCGGTAGTTGGCGGGATGTGCACCTTGGCAGTTTGCACATTACGCTGGTTGCTCTCGTGGCTTCTCGCAGGTGCTGGTATGGTGGTCCTGACCACACTATACACAGCGGGACCCTCTGGATCGAGAACCCTTTATCCTTCATGTCCTCCTCGACTTGTGTTGGGATGTCTAACGGAATTCCCCTGAGTACGACTTTTAGGGGTTTTCCTTCTGCAACAGGTAAGAAAGGTATTCAGTGCCGTGTTCGTTTAGTAGTTTGACGATACCGCGGTAGTCGTCTACTGTTGTTGGCTGGCCACTGATCCCTTCCCCGATGTTTTTCGCTTAGTGAATTTAAGGTTTTTCATCCGCATCAGGTTGCACAGGTTCGTCCACTGGCTCTTCCGGCGGATGACTACTGGAGGCACCCTGGTTCTCTTCAGCGCTGGTTTTGGCAACGATATTCGATCTTGTGATGCGGCGATCGAACCTTCGCTATCTGACATGACAATGTCATTTTCAAGCGGTGCAAAGCTGTTCCTTGTAGCAGTCTCGGCGACCACCCGCAAGCTGCTGACCCTACGCTTCTTCGCCGTTTTCGTCGCCTCCGTGAAGTCCGTCGGCGTCGTCTCTGGTTGGGAGAGCGCGCTGATCCCAGCCGCTTCCTCCATCGCTGTAGGTACGACCTCCTTTCCTCCTTCCGTCGCTTGCTGTTTTGTTAAGTCTTAATAAAGACTGGTATGCTAGCCGCAGTTGGCTGTTGTATTCTCCGTGAAGTTCTTCTCGCTGATGTTGGACACGTCCATTCAGGTCGAAGATCCGCCGTAGAATGAAAAAAAATTTTTTGAGCAACCTGATATATACGTACGAGTGGTGCTGGAAGTCGCTAGCGCTAAGTGCTGATTGGTCAACCGTCAACTATTTGGCACACTATCACTATAATTACTGAAAGTGAAAACAGTCAAAACACTGTTTTCCCTATATTTAGCGAGAGTTTATTTAATGCAAGCCATGAAGATACTTGTTCCAAGTAGTTATTCATCTTATCCTGTACTTTCTCCCAATTGTTGTCAGTTGATATTATGGTTGTGTTATCTGCATATGATATAGCTACATCAGGTAAATCTAGAAGTAAGTCATTGATGTATAAAATAAATAATAGAGGACCTAGGATGGTTCCTTGTGGAACTCCAGTTTTTATTATCTTATATTCACTATAAGAGCTGTTCTCTTTGTTGACTATTGCTTAAGTAACTAGCCAATAGTTTGTGACTACCGCCTTTTATTCCATATTTATACAGCTTTTGTAGTAGGCTTGAGTGGTCAACTGTATCAAAAGGTTTCGCAAGATCCAAAAACGTTATTGCTATTGGTAAACTTTTATCTAGTTCATCAATTATAATGTTTTTTATATGGTTTAGTGCATCCTTTGTTCCTTTATTCTTGACAAATTCAAATTGCTTTTCAGATAATAATTTATATTTGTTGATAAAATTTAATAATCTGTTATGAATTATTTTTTCAAAAATTTTTGCTAAATTAGTTATTAAGGAAATATGCCTCTAATTTGAAGGTTGCCTCTTGTCTCCTGTTTTATAGATTGGTTTTATTTCAGCTTTTTTTAGTGCATCCGGCCATATTCATTTTAGAATAGATAAATTAAAAAAAAGGGCTAGTAGTTGTGAAATATACTTTGATATGATTTTTAAAGTTTTGTGTTAATGTTATCTACACCACCATTTTTCATTTTCATATTATTTATTATTATTTCTATTTCATGTTTGTCTGTAGGAACAATAAATAATGTTTTAGAATTCATTTTAGTTAATTTTCTGACTTCATTAGGTGGTTACATTATTTTATTACTCAGCTCTTCGCCAACCTTACAAAAATATGAATTCATGATTTTAGCAATATTCATTGGGTCGCTTACTATTTTCAGATTACNATATATATATTAGATTTCAACGCAGATCTTTTTCATAAACCTTTTAACCTTTTACGGCTAGTTTGCCTTAGGCAACGAATTTGATCTTTTCTGTTCATCGCTACTTGTTGATGCCTTCCTCAGCGATGGTTCTGTTCAGTGGCGGCTCGTGGCCTATGCTAGCGTGAAATTATTTAAAAAAATTAACGATGAAACAATTTATTGGCGAGGTTAAAAGACACAGTGGAAACACAGAATTAATTTGAAAAGAAACTTTATTAATTATGAACCGATCTGGACGAACGTTAAAAAAGAACTAAACAAAGGCGATTTGTTTAGAAATCACTATGGTGAAATAAAAGGCGGTGCCAACATTATAAAATGAAATAACCAAAATAGGCGCGATAATTGAAAAACTCCAACAGTTGGTGGGGTCTTTTCTCCATAATTTGTAAAGAGATTCTTTTTTATTACATGAGATTGTTATAGCTTTTGTTATCCAATTACTTCTTGGTATACTTCTATTAGTTTTTTTACTAGGATTAACAATAATAGTAGCTAAGTTTATACATTCTTTAATTTTTTTAATGAACAAGTCTGTGGTTTCATTAGGATTGTCGTTATTTTCAATAGCACTGAAGTCTAAGAACTTTACAGTGATTAATTTTTGAATAGTCTATGACCTTGAAAGCAGTTTTTTGTTTTATAGCGTGTATTTGATTTAGAGATAACTTAATATCAAAACTTATCGGCACTGCAGCAATCCGGGCATGTAACAAAAACATTACTTAAGTAGTTTGTGTTATTCAATTTTTCTAAATCACTCAAATGGTAGACACCTTCACAAAAAATGCACACAACTATTGCTACTTTTTGTTTAGGTTGACATTTATAAACATTCTTAAGAGCCTTATCGGGCGGCCTTTCGTCACCGCCCGCCATCGTCAATTTAGATTTTATTCTTTTAATTTTTCTACCAATTTCGTTAACACATCCAATTTACCGTTGGACTTTCTGCTGATTAATAGGTCTGGAAAGCAAGTTTCCCATCATATTCCGTTTCTATTGTGAACTGGATCTGTGGATGTATGCTACTGAGATGTTCCATGAATTCATTTAATGTCTACTTTCCATACCTCCGTTTCACAAACGTATCATCTACGTACCAGTACCAGCATGTAGGTTGTAGTCTGGCAGTATTGAGTGCTACTGAGACTGTTCCATATAGTAGTTGACCACAGCTATAAATATCGAAAATATTTAGATATGTCTGCCGGTAAAACTGGTTGTATATGAATCAACGCGTCATCCAATGGAACTTTAGTGAACATAAAAACCACGTCAAAGCTGATGAGGATTCATTTGGATGTATCGTAAGCATTTTCCTTTTCTGTATGAAGTCTGTTGAGTTTTTGATAAAGTTGTTGTTCTTTCTCACATTGCTGTAGCAGTTTAGTGAGGTATTTAATATTTATACGTCATCCAACAAGTATTATGCACTCTATAATTTATTTTTTTTCTATTTTGAGGAAGCAATTTTTCTGTGCACACTTTGACGTGTTGAATTTTACACGTATCTGACACTGATGTTGCTATTTCAAATTTTCTGTTAAGAAGAGTTTTAAATATTAAAGGAGAACTGTTTGCTGCTTACATAAGTAATTAATCAGCATTTACCTAAATATTTGGAAGTCTTATTGATATCAGTATTTTGGGAGGGAATAATTAGTCTAAATAATTTCAGTAAATAGCTGTCAGTTGAGAGTGTTCATATCATACTTCTAGACTTTACAATCTGAAATTTGTAATAATGGCAACTGTACCATGTACTCTGCTAATTCTATTTGAAGATGTATATCCTCCTGGGGCCCGAGGAAAGCTGGAATGAGCAGATTTATTGAAATCCATTTTTTGGAGATTTCAGGTCTCTAATGCATATTAAAAATTTTTAAGGTTTTTTTAATTACTTTTTCTGCAAAAAAACCAGTCCATTTAAAATGAGAATTAGTACTTATTCCTGCCCAAATTATGGCATCAATAAGAACGCAAAATATTATTATTATGCTTTACTTGAATCTACATAATACCCTACAGCCTATTAAATGATAGCTAGCAAAAGAGTTATGTTCAGCAGTTATACATAAAAAGATTTGACAACGTGAACAGAAAAATTTGGTTTTCTTGTGACATTTTTCAAATTTACACCTAACAGAGTTCTTCAGATGTGATGCCAATGCAGGTAAGTGATAGCGCTTTTCTCGATAAGTTGTTGGCGGAGAAGCATATCCTTGTGGATGACTTATTATTTTAAGTCTCAAAATATTCAAATTTTCATCTTGACAGTCTCTCAGTTCAAGTAGCAGTTCAACAACTTTAAGTTTGAAGTCAAGAAACTGCATTATATCTTTTGGACGATCACCCATTTTTTTACGATTCTGTCTGTATAACATCCAAGAGTTAACAATAACTTAGTCAACAAAGTGTAAAATACATTTTACGGTCCACTTTTTGGTCCCGGTCCTTACTCTGTAATAACCAATAACGCGGATTATGAGGTCAATTCCCCCCATGCATTCGTTATAACATTTTACTATCTTTGGTCTTGGAACATTGATGTACTTCGAATTCTTTTTTGACCATCTTTTGCATTCATCAATGGGGTCTTTTCCCAATGCTACTGATGCCAATCTCATGATCTTCCCGTACCTTCAGTTAATTCACTGAAACCTCTTGGTAACTTTTGAATTATTTTCTCTTGAGTTAAATGTACTGAGGATGGAACTCTATTTTTCATTATTGTTCCAGTGGCATAAATATGTTTTTTTAACAAAAATTCAAACAAAGTTATTGTCGTAAAATATCGGTCGGTGAAAATATGTGATTCTTCAGTAAGTGTCTCTGCCAGGCGAACCACAGCAGAAGGTCTAACTCCAAGTAGTTTTGAAGACAGGTCAAGAAATGTATTTTTACCTTGGTACACCTCAAAATTTAGAATTAGGCCCTCAGGTGTAGCACACACGAAATTTTTTAAACCTTCCGGATTCGGCTTCCCTTTTACAAACTGTTTTACAGCACACGTTCCTGTAAACGGTATCATTTGTTCATCGATGTGCCTTCTCAATGACAAGCAACTATTTCTAATTCTATCTAAAATCGGCCGTATTTTCCATAACTTGTCTTTTTCCCTTGCTTCCTTCGATACGTCCATATCAACAACGACCTTTAAGTGACTTCTAATTGCAAAATATCTATCTCCAGACATACGCTTGGCAATTGCATCTACTCCTGTAGCTTTTGCCCAGTACATTTGGATACGGAGATATTTTAGGCATGACATTAATACCGTAACACCGAGAAAAACTCTTCTTCTTCAAGAGATAAGTTCACGGGTTTATTTTCATGTTCGACTATGTATTTAACATTTGTGCAGGAACACATATTCTCAAAATCTCCGTCATCAAGGTAAGTTGATAAATAATTTTCTACTCCTCAGTCTTTCCTCTCACAGAAACTTTCATCGGCTGGAGTATCTTTTGTAGTAGGCTCCGAAAAGCTGAAGTTTTGTTTAATATTGCAATAATAGTCCATCTATCAGATACCTTCCGATATTTTTTCTTACTTGTGGATTCTAATCTGGACTTAAGAATGTTCAGAGGAATGTCGAAATCAGGATCAGAATCATCACCCTCTGACTCTATTTCTTCAACTACATCTGCTTCCCTATTATACTCATCATCAGACAATCCTTCGAATTCTAAATTATCATTCTCTAATAATTCCAGTAATCGGTCATCATCCTTTCCTGGATATAGACATTTATCTTTACCGAAAATAGCTATAACAGAAGTGGGGTTAGAAAAAAAAGGTACTAAGGAAGTCAACAAGGGGCATTAAAATGGACACAACTTATCTGTAAGCTGTTTACAAACAAATATTTCGATGAGACAGTAATTAATACAGAATTTGTGTATTTTAATCATAAAGCCTACCTCTCCAACCACGTAATTGTGAAAAGATGCACTAGAACTAAATAAAAACACCTTTATTTACCGTCAATCGTAGCACGTCTACACGAAGCCATGTTAACGGTGGATTTGTTTTGAAAGGTAAAAAAATTGAGAAATTTTTACATAGATTTACCTATTTTTTGTTTTCGTGGAAGAGGGGAAATCTTCAAAATCGTCCGCACAACTGGGTAGTGTCGGATTTCCGCCTACCGACTAAAACCCCTCCACCTCAGGCCGTTCTAGGACCTATCGGTTCAGGTCCTCTTCAGCCGTGTGTTTTGTGTTTTAGGTGATTGTGTATTGTGTGTATGTGTGTGTGTGTGTGTGTGTGTGTGTGTGTGTGTGTGTATTTGTATTGCATTAACTGTGGCAACCTGTGTGTGCATTAAGCTGAACTGTGGCGTACGCTTTAGTTGTGGCAACGCACATTCGGATGCCACAGCAAAAGTTGCCATAAATCGCATATAAGTCTGTTTCGTGTGNATTGATAATAAGATTATTTACCAAATTAAGTAATTCTAAAAACAAAAAAAAAATTAATAATAAACACACAGTCATCGGAGCAAACATCTTACCTTCACCACTCATGATGAAATAAAAAAATCTATCGCTAACCAAACAGAACACATTTCTCAAGCAGAAAAAATGTAATATAATGTTATATGAGACGGTCATAAACCTGGCTATGTGCTCGTTTTCTAATACCTTGTATTATAATGTAGTAATGAAAAAATTCAATAGACAAAAAACAATAGTTACACACACTTTCACAGAAAACGACATTTTTCAGTATTCTAGCGACATCTCGTTTGATAATATTCAATAAGCAATAGCTTTAAGGGGGAAATTCAAATAAATACAGGCTCCACCCCCGTTTTACGACAATTCCAAAGGGTCTTCAACAAGAGTTTCTGGTATTGTTAACAAGAGGGGCATGGTTTAACCTCTTCAGATGAAGAATGACCTAGAAAGACCTTCTAAAGATCCAAAATTGGGAAGATGTTGATGGGTAGACCATGACGCAGATTTGGGAAGCGGTAACCCAGATATGTATAGTACCCCGCGTCATTAATTACTGTCGTCAAGTTTAAAATGAGGCGATGACAGGAACTTATTCAATTACTTTAAATTTACTATAAATCTAAACTTGTTTCCTAGTTTAGAGACTAAAAAATATTATGATATAAATTGTTTTTCTTTAGGTTTACATTGGTGTATAGCACCAATTGTAAGTAATTTGTTAATCGCCTTTTTGTACTCGGGAAGAGTATGGATACTTATGAAACTTTTAGTAGGGATTACAGACTGGCACGGCTTTTTAATAAGTGGTAGATGGTAACCACTTATAGATTGTTCTATCTTTAGCGTCTTTGTGTGGATTTGGTTCTTCCCCCTGGAGTAACCGACGTATCTGTCCATTAATCTCCCTTGGTCTGCTTGTGAGCTGTATGGCTTCTTTTCTTTGGCAAAGTTTTGGATCTAGAATCGTGAGAATGATGTTGGACGCTGGGAAAACTGTGTTCCCTAAACGGGAGCCTTTAACTCCAGGCTTGATTTCTTAAGAGCTTGTTCTTCTTTACACTTTTCCTCTAAATTATCGTCAAATAAGCTAGTATTCCCTGCTTTTAGCGTCACGATTGCCTTGAGTGAAGAAAAACATCTAGGACTACACCCAATGCTGCCAAACTCTCTCCCAGATCATTTTGAATATGTGATATATATGAATCCTTCTTAACCTCAACTTCGGAAAGAAGAACTTGAACTTCGGGGTTTAATACCGGAGCATGTAACATGGGGCAGTTGTAGGGGATTATCCATTTTACTCGCATTTCTTCTTTGCAATCCCCTCTTGTAAATAGGTAGTCTACCGGGATGCCAACTCTGTATATAAGGGAGTTGTTCCTAAATGTGTAGAAACATTTTCCGAATGAGCAGGATCCTATCTTGGGTGAAAAAAGTTATCGTCTGAATCTGATTCTACTAAAATTCTCCTTCTTGGAACGGATGCTCTTAGACTTGGTCCACGTACAGAGGAAACAGCTGATTCAGGAGATTCGTCATCGCCTGTAATTAAGAGGAACTAGTCAGATCCGTTGCTAAGCACTGTTCTGATGACATTCGATTAGGCCAGTGGAATTTGTAACTATAGTGATTATTCGGCGGGAGCGAGAAAGGCTACCCGGAAAAGAAGGTAACGGAGAGTGCAAGTAAGGTACCTACCAAGAGGCTTGTATCTTAATTCTTAAAACTTCGGGAGTGAGAAAGACTACCGGTTATTTAGCAAATCAGCTGCATTCTTGTGCAGATAACACAGCTGCCTAGCATTTATGATGATAGTATTGTTGGAGCATATGCGCTGTTAAGACAGCAGGTAAAGGTTGGTCTGTGTTCTGTCGGAGCTGCCTGCGCCGCGCTGATGAGATCCAAAAAGATCGAAATCGCGATCCGCGTCTGGCAGTTTCGACAGAATACAGACCACTTCGAATTAT
>NW_020439084.1:62525-79008 GCF_000699045.2 Agrilus planipennis
CGATCAGTTTTTTGCCAGCAAAGACCAAAAATTTTATGAGCGTGGAATTATGCTACTACCAGAAAGATGGCAAAAGGTGTTGGACCAGAACGGTCAATATATAATTTAATAAAGTATTTGTTTATTATACGAAAATTGTCTTTCATTTCCACAAAAAAAAACGAAATGACTTTTCGAACAACCCTATACAATTAAGTTAGCACAAATAAGTATATATGTATTGCAATGTTACGTTTTAACTTAAAAATAGATGTTGCTATGATATTTATATGTTCGTAAAAGATTCCAGCAGGTTTTGTAATTTTAGTGACATTATATTGTTGTCCTAAAGAGGTTCCTATTATAAAACAACTGAAACAAAAGCTCGCTTTAGTCGGTTTGCATGTGTGATGGATTCTGATAAGGTTACCACTCAAGGATGCAAAATTAAAATCTCGATGATATTTTCTATATGTTTTAATCACTTATAATTCACTTATATCACACATAGTTAATAAGATACAGGGATTGACTTGAATAATTGAAAGATACAGAGGTTTGATTTACAATTGAAACTTGGACTGAACTCGTAGTATGGCTTCTTTAATTATAATAGTGTCTGACATTGTTTACAAGATTACCTTTTTATCGCATCTTACTTCATATTGTCATTTGCTTTACATTTACTTATGTAATTTAAATTAGGTTCTTACAATAATTATTAAAAATNTTACATTCTGTTGGAGTTATTTGAATATGGATCAAGTCGTTAATAAAGGAATCATCAAGTAACTCTTCATTCTCATTTATAAATTTTTCAAAATGTAAAGATTGAAATACAGCTGAACAAATAGGATGGATCCGTTTACATCGATTGAAGTGTTTTGCATTTATAAAACCATTTATCGAACCAGATGCAAGAATTTCACATTCTCCGAGTAATACATCAATACCACAGGAATCGATGTACTTTCCGAGGGCCTTAAAAAATGCCATTTGTATATGAAATCCACCCATATTAACAAAAATATTGTCATAGGTTGGACTTTCGGTAATTTACATTTTCATTGCCATTCTGGCAATTGCTAAATCATATGTAACGATGATGTACTCTTGATTACACCGCCTTGCAATTTCTTGTGCATTTTTTAGCGTTTCCAATACTGCACTATAAGATGTTGGGGACATATTTATTTGAGGTAAATAATCAACTATTTGTAGCTCACTGTTATCTATTAAAGTTCGACTATTATAACCAATCCACATTGGAGTTTGTGGTACAAAAGGAATTGATATAGCCCAAATCATATCTGTTAAATCTGCATCCTGCTTGTCGTTGTAATTCTCTGCTGATATACTTTCTAAATACTCATAAGGATGGAGACATGTGACGGCTTTTGGTTTTTTCATATAAACTGATATTTCATGGGGAATAACTTTAAATCGACGTCGTTTCTTGGTTCGTTGGGATCCGGAAGTAGATGCTTCGTCTACTGACGCTTCATTGTCATCAGGTAATTCTTCATTTTCATCGGTTTTGAATTGATAGATCATTCCAACGGTATCATGCATGGAGTGTTTCTTTTCCATTTATCGTATCAACAAAACGATCATAATTATCATATGCGACGTGGGTACATAAGTCATTTGTCTGTGTGATACCTGCTGGAATGATGCTATTTTCTTCGTATGAAGAATATGTCATTTCTGTTTCTAATTCTTCAGCTACAGAATATGACACACAATGTCCATATTTATTTAAAATTGTTAGCACTTTTTTACTTCCTGTTAATGATTTTAACGATGATGCCAGCATCATGTGTTTTGCTGGCTTTACTCTGCCTTTATGAACTATATAAATTAAATCGTCGCATATAGATTTAATTCTTACAGAATCCTCATCTGATAGCTGTCTTTTAAAATTTGGACCTTTCATCAAATAATAAATAAAATTGTGCAATACTTCGGGAACATTACAATCGCCTTCGGAAATATATTTGGAGTCAACTTTTTCTGGTTTCTTATGTCCAACATTGAATATTTTACTGCGAAGATAGTAAGCAACTTCTCGTGTTCTATGCGTATCTGATGATGAAGAAATTAATCTTTCTGCTAATTCAGGGTCCATCTGCATGTCTACTTTATATATAATTTTTCTATAACTATGCTCTTGTGTCGTTCCAATAGCTATGACATCACCGTATTTTGTTATTATCTTTTCTTGTAAATGCTCCATTCGGTAAGTCTCGAAATCATATGCAATGTCTTTTTCCACTGATAATTCATTTAACAAAGCTTTGTACCGCATGAAAATATCAGAAAATAGATATACCTTCTGTTTTTTCAGAACTTCGTTTTCTAAAAACATTTCAAATATGTTAAATGCTTCATTATGAATTTTACGCACTTGATGCCACAGCTCATCTTTAGAATTTTCTTCTATTAGAGATCTATTATATTTCTTTTCAAAATTATTATTGCATACAGAATGATAATGAATCAATAATGATTCATTAATTCTCTGCTGAACATCTTCATCATTCATTACTCGTAGAATTTCTTCGATTCTTTCTCTCAAATTATTCTTGTCTTCCATTGGATAATGACGATGATTTTTATTTTTTTCTCCAAGCACCCACAAAAAACACAATTATTATTTTTTGGAGTATTTCTAATGTTCTGTTGCTGTACATTTTCCTCTTGTTCTTCAGAAATATCCATTGGTTCAACTGCTGCCTCACGTGAGGTACTTAGCTGATTCTATAATTAATTAATTGAAATTGTTTTATTCCATCTAATAATAAAATTTATCATGTTAGAAGAAGTAAAGTTAGAAGTAATTACTGCGATTACTCCAAACTCAGTATTATTTATAAAATAGTATTATAATTGTTACCAACCTCATCACGAATCGTTTCTTGCGCTGTACCAGAAGAGGGATCATCAATTTCTATTTCTGGGGAAAAGTTTTGACCCTGTAATATATTATAACATATGTTACTTATATACACTAAAAACTGACCTATTTAGGATTAATAAAAACTATCGACTACAAATATNAACAGCTTTATTAGATGTAAAGTGATAAAGGAAATTCAGTTAAAAGACTGCTTTACTTACATTGGCAGGAGCGTCGCAACCCTGGGGTAGTGTCACCAACACACAGAATTTGCCACCTAGTACTCCTTTTAAGGGCAGACTTTATCCCTTCGCGTTCCGGAATCGACTGATTGCGAATCAACCATCGATTCCCGTCCACGCGTTAAACTTTTTAATGAACCAGTGATTACTTGACCACAGTTCAACATGGGTCATTCACTGGTTCCAGAAGTTTCTCTGGTCTTGCTGATCTAACGACAAAAAAACGACTAAGTCCTTATTGATGACTAGAGCCATCGAACTAGCGTCAAATTCCGCTTGCAAAATAGATAATTGTTTTCACTTGCTGCCTCGTTGCTATGTGATGCTAAATATGCTTACTTTGCAAGTGAATGAACTCGATATCCGTTCTATGAATTTGACAAGAATAGCAACGTTATAATTATAAAATATTTAATTAATTTTGAAATATGTTTTAATGTCTAAAATGGTTTTTTGAATTTCATTAAAATTTCACTGCGTGACAATATCCTTAGATTCTAGTGAATGTTGTTTGTTGTTGATTGCTATTCTGTAATTTTAGTTTTAATTTGTCTGAATAATTATCGTAAACGAAAATAAGTGAAAATTTAGTGGTTATGTGATTGGTTGTATTATATGAAAACATAGCAAAATCTAACCAACGATCCCAATCGGTCTGATCTTTGTATATGTAATGCTTTAGATAAAATCAATTGGTGTTGCATGGCTTCGCTCTAATGCACCATTGCTTTGAGGATAGTACGCGATGCAATTTGTTTGTTTAATTTTGAATTATTTAGATAGGTACTTATTGCAAAAGTTTTGTCGTAAAATCTACCTTGATCAGTCAAAAATGATGTTGGAATACCAAATTTATAGATAAAATTTCTAACAAAAATGTCGGCTATTATAATTGCTTCATGATTTGGAGTGGCATATGCGTGAGAAAATTTTGTAAGTTCATCTTGAAATGTAAGTACCTATATATTTATTACCAAATTCTGTAAGAGGTACTATATCTAAAGATATTTTCTCGAATGGTTTATCTGATGTAGTTGTAATTTCCATAGGTTTGAGAGTTTTCTTGTTAACTAATTTGTTCTTTTGATATGATTCAGATTGTTGATGAAGTTGTAGATATCCTGTTTCATATTATGCCATTTGTAATTTTGTTTTACCCTACTGTATGTTTTATGGAATCCTGTGTGTCCGGAGATTGGATCTTCATAATTTTCCTTGATCGGGATTAGGATTTGTTAAGGTGTTGTGATAGATGATTACGTTTATATCGGATTTTCTAAATATGTACCTAATCATGACACGAATTTTATTCCTATTTAACTTATCAAAACTGTCACCAATTCTAGGTAAAGCTATTGAATTAATATCTTCTGATTTTAAAAGTTGTCTTAATACTACTAAAATATTGAAAATTTCTTGGTATTCAACTTTATCCCAATAATTTTCTTTAATGAATAAATAATAAAAATTGAAATTATTTCTTTGATAATACTTCCTTTATCTAATTCATTATCAGTTAATTTTGTTTTTAAAATCTTCAAATGTTCTGGATATTGAGCGAAAACATCAGTAAGGAATTTATTATTTACTTCTAAATCTTTTGAGATGGGAATGACTACATGATTTTTATTTGTCAAGAAATTATCGTTACTTTCATTTAAATTATTGTTAGTTATTAAAGTGTGTTGAAATTTCTGTAAAAATATTGAATAATTATCAAGATCATTCATTGAAATAGTATTAATTGACTGATTTTCTGATTCGATTCGACTAAGAGCGTCTGCGTTGTTATTAATTTTGCCTGGTTTAAAACAAATATCATATTGATACTCTTGATTGACATTAAATAGCCACATTAATGGTCTATGATCAATGAAAATTTTGAATTTTCGTCCATACAAATATGGCCTAAAATGTTTCACACTCTATTGCTAATAATTTTCTGTTACGGAATAATTTGATTCTGCTCTATTTAAGGTTCGGCCAGCATTTGCTATGGGTAAATCATTAGGGGATTCTCCCATCCGAATAAATAGATCCTATGGGATAATTGCTTGTAGTTCGAAAAAATCAGATAATTGTAAGATAGGCTCTGAACAGAGGATATATTTGAGAGATTCAAAAACTGTCGTTGTTGACTACTCCAGATAAATTTTGATTCCTTTCTTAAAAGTGAAATTGAAAGTTGCGTTAATTTACTAAAATTTTGTATAAAGCGTCTGTTATAACCGGCTGAACCAAGGAATAATTTAATTTCGGATTGGGTTTTAGGTACAGGAAAGTCCTTTACTGAGAAATTTTCTTCGGATCTGGTTTAACACCTGAACTTGTTATTAAATGACGTAAATACATAACTTCGTGTCTTAGGAATTCTCATTTACCTGGCTGTATTTTTAAATTATAATCGGAAAGTTTTTGAAATGTTTTTTTTTAATTAAGATTATGATTTTCGAGTGTATCTGCATATAACTATATCGTCTAAATAAAAAAAAACTTTTAAGTTCACTTAATCTTGATAAAACAGTGTTCATTCTCCTTTAGAAGGTAGCAGGCACATTCCTAATGGCGTCGGTAAAGGTTAAATTATCGCCTCCCAAAAAAAAAAAATATATTATTAAATTCGCAACAAATGTTGACAATCGACAATTGATTCGATTTCTTCTTTATTCATATTGTCACGCGGTATTTTGTTACTCTGGGTTTTTGTGAACTATTTATTTTTATTATAATACATTTTGATTATTTTGTCGTGACAGGGCGTAACAACAATAACAACCTTATTATATAGTAAAGTAAAACGGATACGAAATTCAAGAAAACATATGACAATTACAAATAGATTTAGAGATAGTTGTCAGGTAATTTAGATAGATAACATGAAAATTGAACAAAAGCGTTTTTTAAAATGATCTTTCTCCCAATGTAGATCAACACACCGTAAAAGTTGATAAATCTACTTACACTGATAGGAGCCTTATCTCGACCAAGAGGTAGTATCACCAACACTTACCTATAGTTTTCCACCGGTTATGCTATTAAGCCAGTGAATTATTTTGTATATGGTTCAACATGGGTCATTCACTGGTTCTAGGAGTTTCTTTGGTTTAGCTGATTTAACGAAAAAACTGACGAAGTCCTTCGTGAAGTTCCATAATTTTCTGCTTGTACATTGATAATTCTCTTCGCTTACTGTTTCTTTGTTGCGGAATGCCAAATACGCTTATTTTGCAAGTAAATGAACTCGATATCTGTTTTATGAATTTCGAAAGAATTGCAACGTTATAATTATGAAACATTTATTTAATTTTGAAGTATGTTTTAAAGTCTAAAATGTTTTTTTGAGTTCCCTTAAAACTTCACTGCGTGACAATATGATTAGTTCCTAGTAACTTCTCTATTTCATTGAGTCGAGATGAATTAGAATTATTGTATTCCTAATTGATGTTATTGATTTGACATGAATTCGAAACAGGAGGTAAAGGTTCTAATACTACATTTAATTTACTAATTTTTACCTCATTTTTGTTAGTATTTAAAATTGTCGTACAAGCTGACGAAGGATTAGGATCACATATATATTGAAAATTTTTTTTTTAGTTTCAAAGTTCGAATAGGGAAGTCCGGGAGCCAGCAATCCTGAAAGACCCGTCATCGCGGAATCTAAAATTTTTAATGAAAATTTATAGTTTATACTCACACGTATAAAATGCGCTTGGTCGGCTTGGATTTTATTAGCCGGTAATGATTTAAATAAAGTATATATGGTTAAATTCATTAAATGTTTTACTATCATCGTGGATTTTAATTTTCCTATGGGTGATTTTGTGCAAAATGTTGTACTTAATTAGAAAAAAATCGGCCGACCAACAAAGAAATTTAATAGATATGAGAAATAACAATAATCCACTGTTCCAACATTTTTTGCGAGGTGCCTTTGGAGTTAAACGAACGGATAAAAATATAGCAAGAGCTCCTGTCGATCTTACTGTAGAACAAACTATAAATGCTGATGCAGCAAATACTTTAACCGGAATATCTCATTTTACGAATTCGATTTCAGCAAGACAGCGATGGGCTTTGAGCCACAGTATTAGAACAAAAATAATCACCAAATTATTAGAATCTATAAGCTATACACAAACAGACGACATTACTCATGAATTGGAAGTTAACAGAATAGCGAAAGATCGCAAGGCATTCACTGATTTTTCTGTTGCTGTCGAAAAATTCATGAATCCCTTCAGCTCAACAATAAATCCGGCTAATTTATTTAATATTGTAACGGGTAAAGCCGTCTCTGATGAAACCAGTGAATTTTTATTAAATGTAAGAGAAAGAGGTAAAGAACAAAAACGTAAATTTATTGAAGAATGTGCCATTGATGAAAGTAGGTTCGAGAGAGCTATCAAAAAAAATAAAATATTAAATTTTGCAAGCGAATCTTTGAAAAAATCTCACCGTACCAGTGATGGAAAACGTACAACAATTCGAATGGAACGTGATATTTTCGGTCGATTATTGGGAATATCGCTTCGAAAAATAANTGTTTCATTATCATAACTGTAGACGAAACACTGTTCTTCGACTGTTAAAAAAACTTTTTTGTCATTATTGAGCTCAGTGTATTATCTATCCAATGATTAGATAAAAAGGTTACTAATGCTTCTTTGAATTTTGGATTTTTATTGAAATCTGTAGGTCTGCTTTGTAATGGCCCAGTGATAGCAAATGGTATTTCATCTTCTTTACGAGTTAATCTTTCTGAATCTTTGATAGAAGGAGATAGATATCTATCAAAAATCAAATGAATTTCTGAAGCAGTGGTGTTACATATTTTTTTCAAAATAAATTCTGCAATCTTGC
Organism: Agrilus planipennis; assembly: GCF_000699045.2. Classification (NCBI taxonomy): domain Eukaryota; kingdom Metazoa; phylum Arthropoda; class Insecta; order Coleoptera; family Buprestidae; genus Agrilus; species Agrilus planipennis. Next base: position 70,509 of record NW_020439084.1, read on the forward strand.
CGAATGCTTGAGGTACAGATGGTCCCAAATTGTGTAATAAATGGAAACCGTCGATAATTTCAACGTCTATGTGGCTTGGAGCTGAAGTTTCTATTGAAGAGATTATTTTTTTGGCCAATGTCGATTTGTTGGTTTTGAATATTTCTCCTGTAGGATATGTTAATGCTGGTGGAAATGGTGACAGTGGATATTTTAAACATGTCTCCATATCTATTGTTTTTCGAAGCGATATTCCCAATAATCGACCGAAAATATCACGTTCCATTCGAATTGTTGTACGTTTTCCATCACTGGTACGGTGAGATTTTTTCAAAGATTCGCTTGCAAAATTTAATATTTTATTTTTTTTGATAGCTCTCACGAACCTACTTTCATCAATGGCACATTCTTCAATAAATTTACGTTTTTGTTCTTTACCTCTTTCTCTTACATTTAATAAAAATTCACTGGTTTCATCAGAGACGGCTTTACCCGTTACAATATTAAATAAATTAGCCGGATTTATTGTTGAGCTGAAGGGATTCATGAATTTTTCGACAGCAACAGAAAAATCAGTGAATGCCTTGCGATCTTTCGCTATTCTGTTAACTTCCAATTCATGAGTAATGTCGTCTGTTTGTGTATAGCTTATAGATTCTAATAATTTGGTGATTATTTTTGTTCTAATACTGTGGCTCAAAGCCCATCGCTGTCTTGCTGAAATCGAATTCGTAAAATGAGATATTCCGGTTAAAGTATTTGCTGCATCAGCATTTATAGTTTGTTCTACAGTAAGATCGACAGGAGCTCTTGCTATATTTTTATCCGTTCGTTTAACTCCAAAGGCACCTCGCAAAAAATGTTGGAACAGTGGATTATTGTTATCTCTCATATCTATTAAATTTCTTTGATACATTAAAATCCATCGGGCATAATTCTGTTGATTAAATATAAAGAATAAGTCAGCCATTTCAGAAAGTGATTCTATATATAGACTGAAATTACTCATTCGGATACTCCTTGAAAAACGAAAATATATTTTCATGAATTCTACATACTGCATATAAAATTTAGCTGTTTTTCCATGTTTTCCTTCTAATGTCGATTGAATAAATATTTGATATTTTTGTAGTAATTCTTTTAAAGCAATCGGTATAACTAAATCAGTGTTACATTCTGTTGGAGTTATTTGAATAAGGATCAAGTCGTTAATAAAGGAATCATCAAGTAACTCTTCATTCTCATTTATAAATTTTTCAAANCAGGTATATTGCACGCGTCATACATTTGTCAAAATGACCCGCATAGTTCTACAGTAAGGGCTAGACAAGCTTTGACTTTTTCGGAGCAACAGCAAATGCTCTCACTCACTCTTCTATTGTCTAGTTACTACCTGGAGAGCAACCAGTGTACCTGAAGAGTAGCGAGAGTGAGCGTTACCTAGTTCTGTTATACAGTAGTTTCCATTCCGATATTTGATATTTTAGTAAATTTTAATATGATAAATACTTAAAAATATAATTAACAGTGCATAAAAAAAACTAAAAAAGTTTTCATAGAGACATGCATTTATTTTAAATGTATTTTTAGTTCATTACTACAGCATAAAATGTAATAGTACATAGTTATTTACTTACAGATTGCGTCCAATTGGCGAATTCTTCTCTATGATTCACTGGTATAGGCATAAATTTTTTATAGCACGTAAGATGATAACCACTGTCTTTTAAATCATTGGAGTTTAAAATTAAATTTTGATATTTGATTTTTTTAATTTTACGGAAAATGAGCCCGTTTTCACATTTTTTAAAAGCGTCTTTCCTTCCAGAGAGCGGAATAATCTACTCGTTATTTGATGTATTACAAATGAAACACTTCATATTGAAATTGTAACAATAAAATGCTGAGATTCAATGTAGTTCTTTAAATAGTTTATTATAAAGTAACAGTACACTGAACTAGTCGTCACTATATCACCATAAAAAAACAGCGAATTTTATGAAATAAATATATATAAATATATATTTATAATGCTGATACGTAATAAGCTATCAAAAATAATGATACTTTCAACAGCTAGGAAAACAGCAGACTAACGTGTCAAAATGACCTGAACCCCCAAAATGTTGTAGGACAAGGTTAGGCAACTTTGACCTTCTGGGGGAAAGAGAAAAAGACCTATTAAAATTTAAGATAAACTCAATGTTGCTCTCACTTACTCTTACAGCAATCCAATTGATCTAAAAAGAAACCGGAGTAAAGAGAGTTAGCATTATTCAGCCCTGACGTAGGTGAAACAGGTAAATTCAAAATTTTTAGAAATTAGAGAAAGATAAACTCATACAAGGTTTCAACAAGAATCAAAAATCTCACTCACTTTTAGGAGAAGAATAGAAACCGTTAGAAAGCGAAGAATCAGGAAAAGTAAGAAATTATAATTTCAATGATAGTTCATTATACGATCAACTAAAATTAAAATTTACCTACATTTCCTTTAAATAAATTTTTGAATAAATTCGTAAATAAATTTTTTTAAATAAATTTTCCTACATTTCCTTTTTCCTGTATTAATCTATATAAAATTCAAAATTTAAGAGAGAAATCAGAGGTAGAAAAAATAAATTACTCCAAAAGAAAGAGTCTTCAAAGTAGTACAATGCATGATGCTTAGCGAAATAATAAAAACTGGTATGCGCGATTCTTCCGGCTATTTCTAAGCAGGCATACCAAGATATTTTTAAAACTGATATTAAAACGCGTAAAATAAAAAAAAAAAAGAAATCCGTGATAACGGAGAAATTTTACCCTCTCTAATATCATTTAAATAGGGTTGCGAACCCTTTCCGGCTAAAAAATGTTGGTCGGCCGATTTTTTTCTAATTAAGTAGAACANATAGAACTTTAAAAAATATCATGTGGAAACGTTTCAGTTTAAACGGAAATTACAAGTGGATAAGCATTAGGGTGGAGCACATATATATGGAAAAATTTTTTTTTTAGTTTCAAAGTTCTAATAGGGAGGGATTTATGCCTTATAATAAAGTAAAAATAAGTGTAATTTTTTATTACATTTAATGAATAGCTTCTGCCTCCGCAGTGACTTCAATATTTTAAAATTTTATAGAAAGTTTAAAGTCGTTTAAGGTTAAATATTGTGCCCTATTTAGTGGTAAGAAGGTGTTCAATGATAGATACTTTATAGTGTAGACATTTATTAAGGTAATACTGTGACAAAGAACATGAAAATACTGTGAATTTGATAAATAACATTATTAAGCTTGGAAATCCTTTTTTGTTTCAAATTTAGGCCTCACTTTCCTCGATTCTAACTTGGCTTTTATTGCACCTAATCGTGATTTTTTGTGCATTGAGAAATAGAAACATCGGTCTTAATCTTCACAGCTCGCTCAACTGCTTGAGTATGGCAGGGAAGCCTTAAAAACAATGGTTTGCTATCACCATCAGATCCTACAATGTCCTGAATGTTTTGGTCAGACAAATTTCTCAAAAGCGGCGGTTCGGTTGAGTTTTCCTGCCAGTTTATTAAATCAATATATGAAGTAGCATTAAAATTTAACAATGGCACTTGAAAAAGTCTAGGTGTTGAAGGGTAACCCACACTGCGTGCCTTTAGTATGCGACGAGCAGCCAGCTCTCTAATATGCTTCCTCTTATCTGTTATCATCGCAAGAAGAATGCTTTCGGGATGCGCGAAATAGCCGTTTCTTTGGATAACAGGATCTATAATCTTTTTCAAAGTTTCTGGCAGGTATCTGGAGGCCATGATAATGTTAAAAAGATGACGGGTGCCATCTTTGTATGACGGTTTGGTCTTAATTAAAAACCAGGAAGGTACATAGACTTTCACCACAAAAGTAGCAAGAGTTATCAAATTTTTCGTCGGATTTTCAGTTGCTACATAGAAACGTAGTGTTCGGTTGGCACGTGTGATCCAACGTGTATGTGAAAGTTTACCTGGAGATTTGTTTGCGAGATCTTGTGGTAACACACCTACAATTACCGCCAAAACAATTTTGTGCAAATACTGCTGATCGGTACTCAGATCATTGGGCATTTCTGGTAACACTTGTCCGTCAATGCGTTCAAATTTCTTAACAGACAGTTTTTCACATGTTTCTAGAGCTTTTGCCAGTGGACCAGCATAAGATTTAGGTCCTGAAGTACACCCGTCTAGATGAAGAAACAAGTGTCTCAGAGGCAGTTCATTCATGTGAAGCAAACAGATTATCCACTGAAGTGTTTTTTTTAGTTTTTTCTCAAGCAGTTTAATAATTCCACCATACTTCCCAGTATTAACATTCGTTCCGTCACAACCATTGGCCATAATATTATTTTGGGAAATTTCTTCATTTAACAGAAAACCTGTTATCGCGGTTTATATTCCTTTAGCTGTACCAACCTCAGGTACAACGAATCCCATTTAAGTAGATCCCGGGTCTTGCATAAGTGGAACATGTTCCTCAACTTTCGTAGTCCTGTAGCTCTTTCCACCTTTCTTAATTATTTTCAAAGTTTTGTCTTTTCTCCCATCGAAGTATAACGCAATGAGCTCTGTGACTGTTGCATTTTTCATTAATTTCTCCCTTATTTTTGATCTTTCTCTTCGTACCTTGTGTCTGTCAATGATCTCGACATCAGACCCAATGTCAAACAAAACGAATGATGCTATTGCCGCTGCTGCTCTGTCCGATACTCCATATCTGTCACATGTCTTCGAAAACGTAGGCAAATCGACGCACACAGACTCTTTTCTTTTCAGGAACGGTTGCAATTCTGAATCTGATGATGCCGCTGAAGAAGTACTTATATTTAAATCAGCTAATGTTGAAGTGCTTAAGGATGTGCTTGGGCGATTTTCTTGTTGATGTTTTCTTTTTAGAGTTTTCGCAACTTCTTTGTAGCAGTTACGTCGATTCCGCCGATTATTATCATTCGAGACGTTCTTTGATCAATTAAGAGAGCTTGCTCTTGTTTAGGAACCTTTTTGTCCTTAGGACAGATGCATTGGGCTAAATCATTCCACTTGCATGCTGAAATATCAAAAAGTATCTTACTGCTTTGCTGAAAACTTTCTAATTTTTCCGGGGAGAGCCTTTTGACAGACTTGAGTAGATTTTTGCATTTTAAATGATATGCTTTTAAAATTTGAATGATCCTCGCTCGTGTTACTATCGGTATAGATGCAGTTTGCCATATATTTTCAATCCTAGATGTTACGATGTCTACTATCTCTGAAAAAGTTGGCTTTTTTGCTGTTTGTAATTGCAATTTCAGTTGATGTCTCGTCCATTCGTAATACTTCATTACATCCTCGTAAGTAGGTCTCTTTTATGTCACTAACAACAGAAAGAGGACATTTAAACAAACTTCGCGTTCTTTGCATAGTATTAAAAATAGGCATTTAAAAAATGACGTGCGTACGACTAATGCGAACTGAGAAAAACAGAGCACTGACAACGACGCATTGTGTCGCAACAAGTGCCAGCAATGACTCCTCCCGCGCTCTCTCACTCCCCTTATTAATGTTATAAACACAAAGTTTGGCTTCTCTGTGTATTCTACATTAAAAATATAGTATACCAGTAAACGGTTTGTGATAAAAAAAATAGTCTGTTTATTTCAATATCGTACATACATATGGCGTCTATGTGAGGTCTAAAACCAACTATTTTTATAAAATCAGTGTTGTTGCGGAGGCAGTTACTCTTAACCGAATTGATTAATATTTTGCATGAATTAACATAAGCCCAAAAGGCACTAAATTTTGACTATTACATTACAGTTAAATAAAAAAAAAATTCGCTCCACCCTAATAAGGATTTACGTTGACAATACTATTACCTACGAAAACACCGTTTCAATTTCTAGATTTGAGATAATACCTTCTATTATAGAACTGTTTAATACGTTGACTTTTATCAAAGTTTCGCTACGAGGTTTTATGAAAAAGACATTTTTATTTATAAGGTCCTGAGAATTAGAAGAATTAGAATGATTTGTGCAGACAATAATCGCAGAATACTAATACAATTTCCTTCTACTTTTTCACTATAAGTCTCCTTTTTAATTGTTGTCAAATGTTAAATAAGTTTTCATAATCCTATTTATCCCAATAATTAGTTTTACTTACTACATAAAGTATGTGAATATTATTTTTTCTAAAGTCTAAGATATCGGAAACTTCAAAACTGTCTTCCCTTAACTATTCTATGTGTTTATATTTAATATTTAATTGTTTCAGAAAATCTTCGTGTAATTCCTGATCTTGAGAAATATATGCAGCGATATTATTATTCTGTGACAATATTATTTCAATTATAAGCCTCTGAAATGAAGCAGGGGCATTCTTGTGTGTCGAGTTTAAATGTGAAAAAGATTGTGGGTTTTGAGGGCATGAGACACGTGTTTTTGAATTTGTAGGATTGTTAAATTGTTTTCGCTTATCATTATTATATTGTCTTCTCCGATATTCGCTAATTACATGAGCTATTTTGAAATAGTTACAGATTTTTATGTTAGGTTAGGTTAGATAATATTTCTGAATTATTTCTGCATTTTTTAAAGCATTTTGGATATCGACGGATTGTCCGACAATCATAAACATGAATATTAAGTATTATAAATTTCTACCCTCTGAGTCAACAACCTTATCATTAGAAAAATACATAGACCACTCGGAGGCGTTGTACCCCCGTGTTTTTGCTAACAGCAGGGACCGCCTGCCGACCCTAAACCTATAAAATTGTCGGCACTTTAAAATTTAAAAAATTCATACATCAGCTTTTGATTCACTAACATTCATTTTTACCAATATCATTCTTCGTTTATTTGATTACACTAGTTTATATTTCATGTATCATTCGCCTTATCGTAGTTGTACTAGTTCTTTTTTATTAAATTATTTTTAAGTGAAAAATCAGTCGTTTTACTCACGTCATCGAACTATTCTAGTGTAGTACATTCACACTAGAAGTGCAAGCCGATTAAGTTTTGCACAATTTTACATGGTCCTTCGAGCCGGATGTGAGCAGCACTACAACCGGTCTCTTACCGGCAAAAACAATTAATAAAAATAACATATCTCTACCTCAAAACATCATCCTGGCAGATCCCCAGTTTCACAAATCAGCAGAGGTAGATGCTCTTATTGGAAATACCTTATTCTTTGAGTTATTAAGTATAGGTCAAATCCAATTATGTAAGGAATTAATTATTCTTCAAAAAACATTGCTCGGTTGGTTAGTCACAGGGCAGGTAATTAATCAGAATAATCAATTAAACAAATTTTGGGAAATAGAAGAACTGCCAACTATAAAACATTTTTCAAAGGAAGAAGAAGATTGTGAAAAACATTTTATTCAAAATCTAAGCACAAGTCCCGAGGGGAACGATGCCATCACCGGCGCTAGTGACATCCAAGAAGCTCGATTACTAGTTCATCAATTAATTGAATTGTTAAAATTAGGCGGTTTCAATTTGCGGCAATAGATTTCAAATGAACCATCTCTTTTAAGGGAATTAAAACATTCATCTAATACATCACAACTTGTTTGTTTAGATACTGAAGACACTAAAAGGGTTCTAGGGATACATTGGGATCCTCATTCTGACACAATAACTTATAGGGTCAATCCATTTAGCGAAAAAACAGTGTCGAAACGGACAATCTTATCAGAGATATCGCAACTGTTCGATCCGTTAGGGCTTTTAGGTCCTGTCATAATCAAGGCAAAACTAATTATGCAAGAGCTATGGAAATCAAAACTAAACTGGGACGAATCTATCCCTCAATACATTTATAATGAATGGTCAAATATAAAAAAGCTATTACCTATTTTAAATAACTTTTCTGTTAATCGGCAAATAATACTTAAACATACAATTCAATTAGAACTACACGGGTTTTGCGATGCCAGTGAAAAGGGTTACGGTGCATGTTTTTATATTAGGTCAACTGACAACTTCAATAATTATAAGGTGCAATTGGTATGTGCCAAATCACGAGTTGCACCAAGAAAATCAATCTCTTTACCAAGACTAGAGCTTTATGCTGCTAAATTACCTGCAAATTTATATATTAATGTTTTACAATCATTAACCAATCTTAAATTTTCTAAAACTAATTTCTATTCCGATTCAACAATCGCATTGTGTTGGATAAGAACATCACCTCATTTGCTTAAAACTTTCGTAGCAAACAGAATTTCGGAAATTCAGGAGTTGACTAATAAGGACAATTGGTATCACGTATCAACCAACGACAACATCGCGGATTATACGAGGGTGGATTGATAAGTTTCCGGCCTGACCAAGAAAAACAAGGTTTTTAAAAATTTTTTTTTTTTATTTCTCAACATAATCTCCTCCAAGGCTGATACATTTCTCATAGCGGTGTTCCAGTCTATTAATGCCATCTCTATAGACTGATTCGTCAAGCTCCTCAAAATAACCATTTACAGCTTCGATTACTTCTTCATTGTCCGCAAATCTCTTACCGCCA
>NW_020439084.1:80439-89485 GCF_000699045.2 Agrilus planipennis
CATTCTTCGTTTATTTAATTACACTAGTTTATATTTCATGTATCATTCGCCTTATCGTAGTTGTATTAGTTCTTTTTTATTAAATTATTTTTAAGTGAAAAATCAGTCGTTTTACTCACGTCATCGAACTATTCTAGTGTAGTACATTCACACAATTTTACAGTTTGTTAGTTTTGTTAAAATATTGAAGATGTTTTCATACTCATATTTGTTTCAATAGTTTTGCTTTATGAATAAATAATAAAAATTAATTAATATCACATTATAGTTATCACACTTATATTATTTAATTCATTATCGTCTAATTTTGTTTTTAAAAGTTTTAAGTGTTCTGGAAAATTAGAAAAAACGTCTTTAAGAAATTGATTATTAACTTTTAAATCTATGGATATTGAGATAGCCTTTTAATTTTTATGTGTTAAAAACATCTCACTACTTTCTCCTAAATTATTGTCTTACCAAAGTTTTCTGGAATTTTTGTAAGAATGTGGAATAACAATTAGAATCATTTTATGAGATATTATTTACTATAACTTCATTTTCTTTTTTAATACGAATAAGATCATTAGAATTGCTTTTAACTTTTCTTGGTGTAAAACAAATTTTGTAATCGAATTTTTTTAATAAAAGTCGCCGTCCCATGTGTCCTCGATTCAGGATCTTTAATGTTAAAAAGTCACGTTAAAGGCCCATGATCGGTCAAAATTTTAAAATGACGACCATATAAATAAGGTCAGAAGTGTTTGATACTCCACACAATTTCTAATAATTCTTTTTTCTGTAACTAGGTAATTAGATACGTGCCATTTAATTTTACTAACGTATATTATTGGCAAATCATGTAGATATTCCGCCTGTGATAAACATACCCTGTTTCAAAGTTATTTGTATCTATCGTTAAAATAAATGTTATAGAAAAATCTGGAAATTGTAGTGTTTCGAATGCTTCTTGTTCTATCTGCTCCAAAGAAATTTTACGCCTTAAAAGCGAAAATAATGGTTGTGATAATTTATTGAAATTTTGGATAAATCTTCTATAATAACCTGCAAGAACTAAAAATGATTTGATATCTGAGGAATTTTTATGAATCAGAAAATTCTTTACAGATTATATTCTCTTTGAATCTGGTTTAACTCCTGTTATTTGTAATTAAATGACCTAAATACATTACATCCCGTCTTAAAAATCCACATTTATCGGTTTGTATGTTTAAATTATAATCAGAGAACCTATGCAAAATTTTCTTCAATTTACAACTTACTATCTAAATGGATAATATCGTCTAAATATTCTCTGAACCTGTCAAACTTGTTACGTCCTAATGACCTTGTTAGAACATCCGTGACATTTTCATTCGATTCAATTTTTACTATACCAATAACGCAATATACCTACTCATCTTCAGTTGACGATTTTGTAACATTGTTTTGTTTTCTCCAAAATATTATATTACCTAAGATTCGTATAACATAACCAGGTTGTGTGTTAAGAAGCTAATCTCGTCTGTTTTCGTATCCAAATAGAAAGAAAACGAAGTTAATTTCGCCAATTGCAAATCAAATTTTATTTGTAATACTCATTATTTTTATAACATTACAATGACGACGTTTCGATCATTGTTTTTGATCATCTTCAGGTCATCAGTAAATAATGGAAACACAGTTACATAGTCAATGTTTTTCACAAACAATCAAACAAACAAACACTGTGACAAAAACGTGAAACACAACGAAGACAAGCTAGTCAGTTGAAACGTCTACCAGTTGTAGATTTTCTATCAACTACGTCATCAGTCCAATCAGCACCAACAAAGCAATAAATAAGATCATTAACATTATTCTTTTCATAGACTAATTTTAAATCTTTAGTCAAATATAAATACTTTAAAACTCCTAATGCATATTAAAAATGTGTTTAAACATAGGTAACTACTTTGAAATCTACTTAAGTAATTTACACAAAGACTAATATCTGATCTTGTTCCTAAACCTTCAATTAAATTTCTGAACTTTATCTCATCGCATGATAATTGCCTTGGTTCTAATTTTAAATTTTGTTCCATACGAGTCTCATACAATTTCGAATTTTTAGTATCGTACTTATTTGTTAATGTTTCAATATAATTTCCTTGATCAAGTGTCATTTTTCCATTTTTATAATCATAATTAATATTAATTCCTGAATAAGTTCTGACTTCTCCTAAATCTTTCATTTTAAATCATTTTTCAAGCTAACCTGTAATATAACTTAATTTAGCATTATTTTTACCACAAATGAATAAGTCGTCAACAAACAAAACTAAATGCAAAATTTCATTTTCATCAGACAATATATAAAGACAACAATTAATTTTTACTTTCTACAAATCCTTATTCTTTAATATATGTATCAAAACATTCATACCACAATCTTGGACTTTCCTTCAAACCATACAATGCTTTATATAATACTTTTCCAGAATTATCTTCATAACCGTTAGGTTGTTTAACGTATACTTCTAATTTTACTTTACCTTTTAAAAAAGCTGTCTCCACATCTTTTATTAGTGTGTGAAAATTTATTATCATTTCTTGGTCTTCTCAGTTTTCACTGGTCAACTTTGAGTAAGTGAAGACGGGCTAATGCCAAAGAACCTCGCTCACATCTTTTGAGATAGGATATCGAAACCAATTTTCTTTTCTTAAATTTTATAGAGCTAGCAGTACTTCTTGCCTTGAAATATGATCGGTGATTATTAAAAACTCCGCTTCTTTTAACCTGTGTGTTATCTGGAAAGAGGGATATGTCAGTATTGTTAAGAAATCTGCGTACTATTCCGCATATAGTAAGGATTACTGAGTTCTGTAGACTTATGTAGGTACTTAAGTTTATGCAGTTTCAACTCGGCTAGGCTAGCGTGTAATCTTCTAGGTATAACACCTATTGATGTTATTATTATTGGAATAATTCGAACTATGTTCTGATTCCACATTTCTTTCATTTCATCAGCCAAAGGAATATATATTTGAATTTGTATTTAAGATTTTCAGCTTTTCGCACAGCAACATCTACTGGGTAGGTTGTTTTAGTTTCTATGATGGTCAATGTGATGCCAGGTATGTTATGATTAACTGTTTTGTCTCTGTGCCAATAAACCTTGGCTTGGTGGTTTTCTAGTACATTTTGTGCTTTGTATTTATCGTACGGCTCTATCTGATCTATGAGTAAAATCTTTTTGGCTAACATCGAGTTTTAGCAACATTAATATGCCTTTCGGTATATTGTCAGCTGGCTAAAAATGAGTAACCTCCAGTGATGTGGTCAATTGTTTCGCGTGATGTGCTGTATGCTCGGTATGTGCTAGACGAAATTGTGGGATTTTAGTAATATATTCATCATTTTTTGTTTTTATTATTTTGTCCTAAATCGCTATCATGAATCCCTCAGTTTCTGAGAATATATTTCTTTCTTTAACTACATATTAGAAACTTCTCTATCTACATGTTCTTGCTGTTGTTGGTTCGGATATTTTCCATGATGCACTTTTGATTTCCACATTTCAATTTTGAATTTTTCGTTCATAATTTTGTCCCCAGGATTAAAATCTGCATCAATCAAGTATAGTTATGTACCAGAGGTTGAAATGAAGCAGATTGAATTATGTAATGGACTATCAGCATTCCTTGCTCTAAAATGTGATCGCAAATTAATAACCTGTTTGTAATGTAGATTTTTAACATCAATTATTCCTCTTTCTCCTAACAGTCTTTTGATTGTAAACCTTTCAACAGCAGTGTATGTGATGCATATTGTATTTGTTAAACTTAGTTCTAGTTAGCCTTTTAAGTGACTCTAATCAGTTTTAGACCAACGAATTATCCCGAAGGAGTACATGAGTATGAGTGAGTGAGGTACTCGTTCGTTCGTTTTTCTGCGTATTCATCTAAAAGGTGGTTTTTAGGGAAACCCAAGAGAGGTGTGTGTATATGCACTATGTTGTTTTGATGTATCGGCAGGCATCTTGATTTATTATATAATGTGTAAATTGCACAGGTGAAAGAGCACAACAAAGAAAATAAAAAATGTTCAGAACTAACAAGAAATAAATTTTTTCCCTCATTAATTTGAGGTAGCGTGTAGTGGGTAAAAAATTCAAAAATGAATTTTCAGAATAATATTTCATAATAAATGGTTGTAATACTGTTCATTCCTGAGGCAACTTCTGCGGCTATTTTCCAAAACAATCTTTTGGGGTTTCTTGTAAAAGGGCGGATTATTGCATTAGCAGTCACTTAGATAATGATAGAAAAATAGGTTTGTTTTGTTTTAGGGTGACCTGTTCAACAGTTAGCCACATAAAATTCAAACCACCATACCTCGTAATTGATCATTAAAAACATGTTTTATTCTATTTTGGTTAAAAGACAGGTTCATTAGCTACATATTGCTACTGAAAGAAAAAAAATGTTTTTTTAAAAAAAGGAATTGGTTAAGTGTTTCCACACTATAGTACACTATTAACCGGGGGATATGCAACAGCCAATGGGGTACACCATTAATCACTAAATATGATATATCTGGTAATATATATTTAATATCATGTACTTGTATACCTGCTGTATAGGGTATGATAGGCTCGCAAAATGTTTGACGCATCTTGTCGTTTAGTCTTAAAAAAAAGTCCGAATCCTCCTCGTTGTCATCAATTTTTTTCTATTGTGGGAACACTCCGTATAGCAGTAAACAATTCAAATGTGTAATAATTAAAGTTCATCATTTCTGCCGACTTAGTAAAATCGCGGTACAGTGCGGCTAACTAGGTCATAGACATTTACACACACATATGTAAACTGCTGAACTAACTATTGCCATTAAACCAATGTAAATAATTTTTGTATAAATAGCTTGTAAATAATTGAATAAATCAGTCTAACACCAGGCTCGCTATTATTAGATACTGCAACAGTATCAACTCCTGAATACCGCAAGGTATCAACCATCGGATGCTGTACCAGTGCTACATCTCACCATAGGCACAGCAATGTGTCCAACGCTTTTGTAAATCGGTTCTTCTCAGAACCACAACCTTGCTAGTCACATCTCTCATCTCATACGACAGAGTGTGGCTACACTATATATATTCTAGCAACGTATTAGACAAAGGTTTTCTTCAATGGAAATAAGACGACGACGAATTCATTCTCTTTTGGATCTCGGGGTAGTGGTAAAAAGTGATCATCGAGCACCATTTTCCCATCCTGATCTACATTTTCACTTGGAGATTCTTCTCAACCAGACGACACTGGCTATAAATTCTTTTTCATCTGTTGTATCGCTGTCATCCATAACGTGAGCTCTTTTATTATTCTTCTTTGACTCCTTTCGCATTGTGCCTTTAAATAGATCTTGTTTTGCTTTATTAATTTGCTTTTTGTTTTCTTTTTTCTTGTTTTAGCAATAGCATCTTTTTCAGGAGTGCCAGTCGCAATCATGCTGTTTGCTGGAACTCTGCGACTTTTCATAACACGAGGTTTCAATTTTATCTGTGGCAATAAATCCATTGGTAAAATAAACTTTTTGTTCGTGGAAGCAATAGGCTCTCTGGCTTATCCGTGTCCTAGAAATGAAATGGGTATGTTAGGAGCCTCTATTATTGGTGGGGTCTGCTCATTGAAAATCAAGATAAATATTATCTTGACTAGTAGTAGCATTAGGCAAATGATCAGTACCCTGTACCAATGATGGTGTGAGATGATTATTTCGGCTGGCAGAGTTGAGCTGCTAATCAAGATTTAGAGAATCATTTTCTTGTAGGTGAGAAGTTGGCGCAGAATTGTCTTTAATAATCAAGCGCTAAATATTCAGTGTATTTCCCTAACTTTCATCTTCAAAGTCTTCATCGTTTAAGTCAGAAGATTCATCGTCGACTCCTACTTCAATAACCAAGTCTTCAATGACCCTTTCGACCGCTCGATCTTCTAATGCGTATGCATCTTCTTGCTTAATAACTTTGTTGCTCACACTTTCTCATTTTGCGATAGAGAAACTTGAGAAAAATTCTTCACAAAGTTCTTTTACGTCACCCAAGTTGAAAGACACGTAATACGCGTTTGGTAACAAAATGTTTTAGAGCTGCCCAAACATATTCAATTGGGTTTAATTCTGGATGATATTGGCGGTAATCGACAAACATCATGACCAGCTTCTTGTATTATTTCGTCAATGTCGTAGATTTTAAACTACGGCTTATGCAGTTTTATAATTTGGTACAATTCTACTTTAAGCATACTTGAAAATGAGACAGGCGTTTTCTATAAAGCCCATCTTGCAACCAGCATGAATAATAATTAATCGACTCCCTTTTGCTAGTGGTTGCAGAAGGCCTTCTGAAGTATCATCGGTCCATGACGTTTTGGAAGCACAATTTGAATGTATATAATAAAGTTAGCAGACAACGAAGATGTCTTTTTAAAAAATTATTTATTAAAATAAAAGNCAGTGATGAACAACAGGATCCATCACTGGAATAGTCGTCAACGAAGGAAGGAACGTCGTCGTCTTGCCCGTCTAGCCGCCCAACTACAACCCTCAACTCCGACCCTGTGTCTGGTGAGCCTTCTGATCTGGACCAATATCTCCAGCATCAACGTTTTTTGCGTGAGTTGTTCAACGCATTGGAACAAACGTACTCACCTTTGCTGGGCGTACCACCCCAGCCTATTATACGGTAACAACTCATCTGCCTTTCTCCTATGGGTTCCTCGCCATCCAAAGAAGAGATTGTTATTGCTCAAGCTGCCGCGGGAAATGCGACTGCCTCGCCCCTGGTACGCAACGATTGTCTCCTTTGCATTATAATCTCGTTACAAGTGATCGGCCTACCGTGAATACCGGCGCCAGCTACAACAACATATCAACAAAAAGGTCGCCCAGGCCAACCGTAACGTGGAAATTTAACCATGTCACGCCCACAAAATACCCAACCTGCCTCATCCATCGACCGTCTAGCTGTCAAGCTGCCACCCGACCCTGAATTATGGTTTTGCATGGTGGAACGAAGCTTTGAAGCCTCGGAAGTTACATCTGAATCGACAAGATTCGGGTATGTATTGGGAAATTTGGATCCGCGGTACGCAGCCGAAGTACGTGACATTATAATAAACCCACCGGCGACTGAACCATATGCTACCATCAAAGCAGCACTCATTCGTCGATTGGGCACTTCGCAAGAATTAAGGACCAAACAATTGCTGGGGCAGGAAGAAATTGGTGACAGAAAACCATCCCAATTTCTGCGTCACCTTCAAAACCTTGCTGGAAATTCTACTCCAGAAAATCTACTACGCACAATCTGGTCAGGTCGGCTTCCGCAAAATCTACAGACGGTCATAGCAACAATGAAGGACAAGCAGTTGGATGAAGTTGCCGAAATCGCCGACTATATCATGGAAGCAACGCAAACACAGTCCATGATAGCAACCACTGCCACACCTACTACACAGCACGATGCCATCCATCAGCTGACCAACAAGGTGCAAGCACTCCAGATGGATCTATACCAAATAAGACGACACATGGCCAGAGGTTCGAGGACAAGATCTTGATCTCATTCAAGAGGCACTTCTTCACAGAGACGATCCAACAGTAACAACAGGAGCAATGACCTTTGCTTCTACCACAGCAGATTCCAAGACAAGGCACGGAAATGCATTCCTCCGTGCAGGAAGTCATCGGGAAACCTACAGGGAGCTCACTAATGGCGACAAGTGAGGTCCACACAGCGCAGCATCGCCTATTTGTAACGGACAGAACCACGAACCAAAAATTTCTGGTCGACACCGGTGCTGATATCTGCGTGTATCCCAGGTCACTAATACCTGGGCCACGTCAGAAATCCACATTCACGCTACAAGCAGCAAACGGCACCAACATACCGACCTATGGTACTATTATTCTGTCGCTCAACTTAGGCCTACGAAGATGTTTCCCATGGCGTTTCATTATAGCCGACGTCACCAAACCAATTATCGGTGCAGACTTCCTAGCCCACTACCAACTGCTGGTAGATTTAAGCAACCAACGACTCTTGGATCAACTGACACACCTCACCACCTCTGGTCAAGTAATCAACTGCAGCCAACCTTCCGTCACTTTCGTTACAGGAACGAAACCGACCACTTCGCCATACCACGAGATACTTCGTGATTTTCCGTCATTAACTCGACCCAACGGCCAAATCACCTTCTCGAAACATGCAACAAGGCACTATATAAACACTACCCCCGGTCCACCAGTAGCATGCAAACCACGACGTTTAGCCCCGGACCGTTTCTCTGCAGCAAAGAGAGAATTTGAAACGTTGGTACAACTGGGTATCGCACGTCCCTCCTCCAGCCCCTGGGCATCGCCACTGCACATGGTCCCAAAGAAAGACGATGAATGGCGCCCATGCGGAGACTACCGTGCTCTCAACGCGAGAACAATCCCGGATAGATATCCTGTACGCAACATCGACGATTTCACGCATGCACTTGCAAATAAGAAGATTTTCTCCACGATCGACTTGGTTCGAGCGTATAACCAAATTCCAGTCGCAGAGGAAGACATTCCAAAGACAGCTATTACAACACCTTTTGGATTGTTCGAGTTTCCTCACATGAATTTTGGTTTACGTAACGCCAGCCAAACATTTCAAAGTTTTATCGACGAAGTGTTACACGGCCTTGACTTCTGTTTTGCTTACATTGACGATATACTGGTCGCATCGAAAAATGCTGAACAGCACAAGCAGCATTTACACACCTTATTTACTCGCCTGCATTCCTACGGAATATTGCTTAATCAAGCAAAATGCAATTTTGGTAAACGAGAAGTCTCTTTTCTAGGTTATTCTGTCTCGGCAAATGGAATACGTCCTTTACCCGACAGAGTAACAGCAATCTCCAATTTCCCCAAGCCTACTACCGCAAAACAATTGCGACGTTTCCTGGGTATGCTCAACTTTTACAGAAAGTTCCTGCCTAACGCTGCCCGCACTCATTCTGCTCTGAATGAACTTTTACTGGG
>NW_020439084.1:89749-91163 GCF_000699045.2 Agrilus planipennis
AAAGGGTCTCGCCGGGTTTCCATATGAAATCTGCACTGGCGTCTTTTTTGATATTGATGCCTTTAATATATTACTAGTTTTTGAAAATAATTTTTGCCCAATTATCAAACCTCTAACTTCATTCGTTTTTGGAAAATGGGGGTTACAACCCGTAACATCAAAATTATTTTTCTACGAAACTATAGTATGATAGCTATTCGAATGAAACCAACGCGACATGAAAGCTCTTAATTAGTTCTACATTATATACTTTTTTTATAATTTTCCAAATAACTATAAGACTGCAAAAAAATATATTGACAAACTAGGGATGTTTTTTGGTGGCTATTTCCTGAGGTACACCCACCAAAAAAAAATACATATAATCAGTACTTAGCCAACTATAATATGTAACAATTACATAGATGTGTGATGGGTGGAACATATTTAAAAAGTCCAAATTCTATGTAAGCAGGCACATTAAATTCTAGCTGATCCAATAGCCACCTAAATTAAAATAAAAACAGCATTTTGGATAAAATATTAATATCTTTTATTTTCCATATAAAAATATTGAAATATTTTACTCTTCGTCACTATTTTCTTCTATAGTTGTAGTAAAATTTGTAACATCAAGTATACCTATGTGTTAATATTTCAGCGGGCTTGATGATTTTCAATTTGTAACGGCTATGTGACAAATAGTAGATTATTGATCTACATGTGAGCAACAACCTATAGTCCTATTTCCATTGGCACAATCACAGTTGTATCTCTTTATGCCCTTATAGTTGTTCATATTTGGTTCGTATTCAATAAAACATTCATATGTCTTGCTGCTGATGTGTCGAGAACAAATTTTTATCCTTATTATATTTTCATTTAAGTACTCAATATTAACATTGTTGTTGTCACCATCCAGCAGCTCAGCCAGCTAACACACCGCTTGTGACATTTGATATGTTCCGGTAAAGAGTAGTTTAAGGTCTTTTTCAGTTAATTCTGGAGAATCTATGAGGCAAGTAGAGGACAGTGTTGCAAAAGATTTCTTGCGACAATTCAATTTTTTTGCTTCAATTAGGTTTTGTAATGTATTTTGTCGTGTTTCACGTTCTCTCATATAGTCAACTATCGTATTAGCAAGTTCCAAATCCGAGTTCAACCTTCGAAGGTCGAGCATACAGATTAAAATATTTTACGATATTATCTCTACTTACACAGAATTTGGATTTTTTTAAATATGTTCCACCCATCACACATCTATGTAATTGTTACATATTATAGTTGGCTGATTAGTACTGATTATATGTTTTTTTTTTGGTCGGTGTACCTCAGGAAATAACCACTAAAAAACACCCCTATTTTGTAAATATATTTTTTTGCAGTCTTATAGTTATTTGGAAAATTATAAAAAAAATATATAATGTAAAGCTAA
>NW_020439084.1:91254-92897 GCF_000699045.2 Agrilus planipennis
CATTCATACGGAATACTGCTTAACCAAGCAAAATGCAACTTTGGTAAACAAGAAGTCTCTTTTCTAGGTTATTCTGTCTCGGCAAATGGAATACGCCCTTTACCCGACAGAGTAACAGCAATCTCCAATTTCCCCAAGCCTACTACCGCAAAACAATTGCGACGATTCCTGGGTATGCTCAACTTTTACAGAAAGTTCCTGCGTAACGCTGCCCGCACTCATTCTGCTCTGAATGAACTTTTACCGGGGAAAATAAAAGGAAATGCACTACTACAATGGAATCCCACAGCCAACGAGGCATTCAATTCAAGTAAGGAGCAACTGGCGCAGACGACTCTCCTGCACCATCCACAACCAAATGCTACCTTAGCAATTTTCTGTGACGCATCCGACCATCACTTGGGCGCTGCGTTACAACAATTCCACAATGGAACCTGGGAACCCCTTGCATTTTTCTCCTCCAAGCTATCGAACGCTGTAGTTAAATACAGCGCTCTCGACAGAGAATTTCTCGCGATTTATCGCATAATTAAGCATTTCCGCCATTTTCTCGAAGCCCGTGACTTCATTATATTTACGGATCACAAGCCCCTTACCTTTGCTTTCCGTCAGAACCCTGACAAATGCTCTCCCAGACAGTCACGGCACCTCAATTTCATTAGCCAGTTCTCTACGAACATCCAGCATATTTCTGGGAAAGATAACATCATCGCAGACGCACTCTCACGGATTTCTGAGTTATCAACGCATATTGACTACGAAGCTCTTGCTACTGCGCAGGAATCCGATAGGGAATTACAACATTATCTCAACGCTAACCATTCCCTACATCTCAAACGTATTCACATTCCCGGCTCAAATAAAGCCATTTTCTGCGACATCTCTACTGGTACGGCAAGACCTTTTTTAACTTCAACATTTCCTTTCGCAGCTTTCAAACAATTACATTCCCTAACACATCCTGGAATCCGTGCTTCCACAAAACTTGTGACCCAGCGATTTATTTGGCCATCTGCTAATAAAGATTGCGCCAAGTGGGCACGCGAATGTCTCTTTTGTCAAAAAGCCATAATTACCCGTCACGTTTTTCCACCCTTGGGCGAATTCGGACTACCATCAGAGAAGTTCGACCACGTCCACATGGACATTGTTGTGATGCCGCCCTCAGAAGGATACCGTTACTGTCTCACGTGTGTAGACAGATTCACACGTTGGCCCGAAGCTTTTCCAATGACAGACCAAGAAGCCACAACAGTCGCACGAACTTTTTATGAAGGCTGGATCTGTCGCTAATGCACACCCCTGAGAATCACCACAGACCAAGGTAGACAGTTTGAGTCCCAGCTTTTCAAGGAGCTTTCGCAGCTAACAAACGCGAAGCATATCCACACAACGGCATACCACCCCGCAGCTAATGGCATGGTTGAGAGATTACACCGCCAGTTAAAAGCCGCCATAACTTGCCATCAAAACAGCAGCTGGACCAGGATTCTTCCCACTGTTCTTCTAGGAATTCGTGCAGCCTGGAAGGAAGACCTTAAGACTACAGCAGCCGAGATATTATATGGAAAACCACTTCGTCTACCAGGCGAATTTCTGGCACCAGACACCCGTCAATCGCACACCACCACCCAGACCTATGT
>NW_020439084.1:94730-96233 GCF_000699045.2 Agrilus planipennis
TGTTATGCCGGTAATTGGTTAGTTATTTATTTTACTTGCCTGATTTTAATGCAAATTGATTATTTTGGCGTGACTGGGGGTCAGGTACTAAAATGACAAGATAGGCAAGTTTTAAAACAATAACAACTTTATTATGTAAATATAAAGGAAATTAAGATAAAAGACATTTACAAAAAAAAAGGATCTTTCCCTCAATGTAGATCAACACACACAAAAGAAACAAGTCTGTTTTACTTACATTATTGGCAGGAGCGTCGCAACCATCATCACCTAGGGGTAGTGTCACCAACACACAGAATTTGCCACCTAGTGTTCTTTTTAAGGGTAGACTTTATCCCTTCGCGTTCCGGAATCGACTGATTGCGAATCAACCATCGATCCCCGTCCACGCGCTAAACTTTCTGATGAACCAGTGATTATTTTGACCATAGTTCAACATGGGTCATTCACTGGTTCCAGAAGTTTCTCTGGTCTTGCTGATCTAATGACAAAAACGACGAAGTCCTTATTGATGACTTCGCGAAGTTCAATAATTTTCCTAACGACCAGAGCTATCAAACTAGCGTCAAATTCCGCTTGCAAAATAGGTAGTTGTTTTCACTTGCTGCCTCGTTGCTATGTGCTGATAAATATGCTTACTTTGCAAGTGAATGAACTCGATATCCGTTCTATTAATTTAAAAAGAATAGCAACGTTATAATTATAAAATATTTAATTAATTTTGAAATATGTTTTAAGGTCTAAAATGGTTTTTTGAATTTCATTAAAATTTCACTGCGTGACACTATTTATCCCTGCGTACTGGAATTTAGGGTTATCTTGGAATGCACTTAAGCGTCGCCCTATGGTCGAAGAATGTTATCATCTAAAAGGGTTGTGTTGGTGGACATAACTATATATGTTTCATCCATATAAATAACACAGGTCTGCAAAAATTTTTTTTCTTAAATTGTTAATATTTGTCGTAATTGTCTTAAAAGTAATAGAAAACTATATTTATATGGTATGTACCACGTCACAATAACCCATAAATGCTCAGAGAACACATTTCCATTTGAACCCTTACCACGTAATGAATGCGACGAAAAGATATCCGATAACTAGTGTTTCTATGTTTTTAACGATGCTCTTTTCGTTGGTGTTGGTTAAAAATACCTTCGACAATATTATAGCATGGAAAAATCAAAAATAAGCAAAAAAAACGTGATTTTTGAATTGACTTTTTTCTTAAAAAGTAATTGTTTGTGTCTTTTCGACTTTTTATATACTTAAAACCTATATAGATCATGCTCTCGATATCTAAACATGAAATAATCACCGTTGGTCAAGTCGAAATGCCTTTACAAACTGTTTGATCAAACCAAGTTTAATGTAAAGTAGTGGAAGCAATACTTTCTTCTTTCAAACTCGTATTGATGACATTTTTCACTCCGACTTCCAATTGCATTTTAATTTGGACATAGAAATACCGAATAATAATGATTTTGATTTACCATAAGTCCA
>NW_020439084.1:96578-98222 GCF_000699045.2 Agrilus planipennis
CATTCACAATGGCGTAAAAAAGATCTTATGACACTAACTCAGGAAAATGTTTGAAAATCACAAAGGGTCTCGCCGGGTTTCCATATGAAATCTGCACTGGCGTCTTTTTTGACATTAGTGCCTTTAATATATTACTAGTTGTTGAAAATAATTTTTGCCCAATTATCAAACCCCTAACTTCATTCGTTTTTGGAAAATGGAGGTTGCAACCCGTAACATCAAAATTATTTTTCTACGAAACTATGATAGCTATTCGAATGAAACCAATGCGACATGAAAGCTCTTAATTAGCTTTACATTATATATATTTTTTTATAATTTTCCAAATAACTATAAGACTTCAAAAAAATACATTCACAAAATAGGGGTGTTTTTTAGTGGCTATTTCCTGAGGTACACCGACCAAAAAAAAACATATAATCAGTACTTAGCCAACTATAATATGTAACAATTACATAGATGTGTGATGGGTGGAACATATTTAAAAAGTCCAAATTCTATGTAAGCAGGCACATATTAAATTCTAGCTGATCCAATAAAAGCCACCTAAATTAAAATAAAAACAGCATTTTTGATAAAATATTAATATCTATTATTTTCCATATAAAAATATTGAAATATTTTAATCTTCGTCACTATTTTCTTCTATAGTAGTACAGTAGTATTTGTAACATCAAATATATGTGTTAATATTTCAGCGGACTTGATGATTTTCGATTTGTGAAAAAGCCATGTGACAAATAATAGCAACAACCTATAGTCCTATTTCCATTAGCACAATCACAGGTGTATCTTTTTATGTCCTTATAGTTGTTTATATTTGGTTCGTATTCAATAAAACATTCATATGTCTTGCTGTTGATGTGTCGAGAACGAATTTTTATCCTTATTATATTTTCATTTAAGTACTCAATATTAACATTGTTGTTGTCACCATCCAGCAGCTCAGCCAGCTAACACACCGCTTGTGACATTTGATATGTTCCGGTAAAGAGTATTTTAAGGTCTTTTTCAGTTAATTCTGGAGAATCTATGAGGCAAGTAGAGGACAGTGTTGCAAAAGATTTCTTGCGACAATTCAATTTTTTTGCTTCAATTAGGTTTTGTAATGTATTTTGTTGTGTTTCACGTTCTCTCATATAGTCAACTATCGTATTAGCAAGTTCCAAATCCGAGTTCAACCTTCGAAGGTCGAGCATACAGATTAAAATATTTTACGATATTATCTCTACTTACACAGAATTTGGATTTTTTTAAATATGTTCCACCCATCACACATCTATGTAATTGTTACATATTATAGTTGGCTGATTAGTACTGATTATATGTTTTTTTTTTGGTCGGTGTACCTCAGGAAATAACCACTAAAAAACACCCCTATTTTGTAAATATATTTTTTTGCAGTCTTATAGTTATTTGGAAAATTATAAAAAAAATATATAATGTAAAGCTAATTAAGAGCTTCCATGTCGCTTTGGTTTCATTCGAATAGCTATCATAGTTTCGTAGAAAAATAATTTTGATGTTACGGGTTGCAACCCCCATTTTCCAAAAACGAATGAAGTTAGGGGTTTGATAATTGGGCAAAAATTATTTTTAACAACTAGTAATATATTAAAAGCACCAATGTCAAAAAAGACGCTA
>NW_020439084.1:103547-107041 GCF_000699045.2 Agrilus planipennis
TGGAAAATAAAAGATATTAATATTTTATGAAAAATGCTGTTTTTATTTTCATTTAAGTGGCTTTTATTGGATTAGCTAGAATTTAATATGTGCCTGCTTACATAGAATTTGGATTTTTTTAAATATGTTCCACCCATCACACATCTATGTAATTGTTACATATTATAGTTGGCTAAGTACTGATTATATGCTTTTGGTCGGTGTACCTCAGGAAATAGCCACTAAAAAACACCCCTATTTTGTCAATATATTTTTTTGCAGTCTTATAGATATTTGGAAAATTATAAAAAAAATATATAATGTAAAGCTAATTAAGAGCTTTCATGTCGCGTTGGTTTCATTCGAATAACTATCATAGTTTCGTAGAAAAATAATTTTGATGTTACGGGTTGCAACCCCCATTTTCTAAAAATGAATGAAGTTAGGTGTTTGATAATTGGGCAAAAATTTTTTTGCAGTCTTATAGTTATTTGGAAAATTATAAAAAAAATATATAATGTAAAGCTAATTAAGAGCTTCCATGTCGCTTTGGTTTCATTCGAATAGCTATCATAGTTTCGTAGAAAAATAATTTTGATGTTACGGGTTGCAATCCCCATTTTCCGAAAACGAACGAAGTTAGAGGTTTGATAATTGGGCAAAAATTATTTTCAACAACTAGTAATATATTAAAGGCACTGGGACAGCTCTAACAACGACTGGTTAGCACTTGGGTTCTCAAAACCTGGAGGATTCCATGAAAATGCTTCACATGGATCTGGCTCAGACTCAGAAGATAAAGAATCGTCAGACATACTGTTTTCTTTTTCTGAATCTACTTCCTTTTCGTAATGGTGNCTCTGTTTATCTTGGTGACACAACTTCATTCTGAAATAAGCGCTTAATAAGCATTTTTTAGAAAGTCTGTTATATTCAATTTTTGCTTAACTATTGTATATTGTCCGCAAATGTAAAAAAATACATTTGAATTCTTTTTACAACTCCGAGAAGCTATAGTTAAAGATATATGAAACACAATCTTTTATTACACGTTAATATCTCTCTCTCAATAATGGCGCGCTATAAACTATTTTTTTTTTCAGGCGGTGTAAACGACTATAGTTACTTTCAGACTATCTATAATAAAGTAAGACAATATAATGCTCAGTCAGAGAGTATTAAATAGAAATATAAACAGANCCACTAAAAAACACCCCTATTTTGTCAATATATTTTTTTGCAGTCTTATAGTTATTTGGAAAATTATAAAAAAAATATATAATGTAAAGCTAATTAAGAGCTTCCATGTCGCTTTGGTTTCATTCGAATAGCTATCATAGTTTCGTAGAAAAATAATTTTGATGTTACGGGTTGCAATCCCCATTTTCCGAAAACGAACGAAGTTAGAGGTTTGATAATTGGGCAAAAATTATTTTCAACAACTAGTAATATATTAAAGGCACTGGGACAGCTCTAACAACGACTGGTTAGCACTTGGGTTCTCAAAACCTGGAGGATTCCATGAAAATGCTTCACATGGATCTGGCTCAGACTCAGAAGATAAAGAATCGTCAGACATACTGTTTTCTTTTTCTGAATCTACTTCCTTTTCGTAATGGTGATGACTAAGGCCAGGGTTTGATAAACTGCCTATCTTGTCACATAAATCCAGGTACATTGTATTTAAGCGCTCTTCCAATACATCAACCCTCGATCTTTTACCCAAAGGAGCCACATTAACTGGAACTTCACTCGCTCCTCTTTTGATACTTGACTGACCTCCTTCATTCTCAGAAGATTCTGCTACCACAGTGGCTGGCTTAAGTTGGAGGTCGGCCTCCTTTCGTGAATGGCCAGCGAAAGCGCCAGTTGAAACAGTTCTGATTGTGCCATAGATCCTTTTAATTTATTAGTAATTGACGGAGGGCTCATGATAAGATCTCTACAAAAAGCCCAGTTCAACATTTCCACTTTGTAGTCTCGATACAGCTTCTCTGGGAGGTCCACTGCTGCTGGATTAAAAGCTCGAGCCATCCCCACCGTCGGCAAAGCGAATCTTAACTTATTTAAAACTTGGGGATCTATGTCACCCACACCAAACAGGCCTTCCTTCGACAGATTTACTGACTTCCAATTTGTCCACCCATCTGGAAGACTCTCTTGAGCTAGGAGCTTCAATCGGTCCAATACTCTTTCCTGGTCCTCCGATTCTGCTGACTCCTCCAGCAGCTCGAACAGCGTGATAAAGGAAGCAGCAAACGCCATCTAAAACCAAGACTGTCCATTAGCCATGTTAAAGAAACAGGAGACGTGTTACGTACACATTCAACTACGATAGTGTTCGAGGTATAGAAGCCTGCGAACTTTTCTTAAATTTTTGTAGGCAAATTGGAGCCTTTCATGCACTATTACCATTGTAAAGAAGTGCTATAGCCGAAGGCATGACGGCGGCTGCGCCTGCGCCTGCTTGATCGTATCTCGAACGGCTCAATCTGTTCAAACGGCTGCGGCTCATGAGCCGAAACGGCTCCTAACAGGAGCCTTACGACCTAACCTAAAACAATCTACAAAAGACTGACAAACCAAATTCATACCTCGAAATTATTACACAAGTTAATAAAGCACTATTTCCTGACTCACACGGAAAATAATTATATTATAAAAACTTATCTTTCCTCGAACGTTACAACAACGTTAGATCCGATCCGCACTACTCGCCAAAAAATAGCGTACTGACGAATTCTCACAGAGGCGCGAGCTTGCCGGCACGACACCATTGGAGGGAAAAAGGGGGGTAGATCAAGTCTTATTCTCTAGCTCTCGCGACATAGGTCTGATTTGCATGAAATCCAAGGTAGGTAATCTCATGGAGGTCAAGCCGAAGGCACAGACCTTAAATGATGTAATTACTTCAAGCATAGGTTATCATCTAAACAGCTTAAGGATATTTTATTTACATTTTGCGTATATATATTATGTATTTGAGATCTAAATATTAACATATTACTATAATAAATCTTCTGCTTATACAAACAATCTCTGTAATTGGTTATACTTAATTTATCTACAGCAATTTTCTTAACCCCTTTCGCTTTCTTTACAACCTTATTATCTGTTACATCTATAGAATACATTTACGCACTACGCAAAACCGATGATGTTTGAATCGCCCTTTTAATGTAATAGTCATTAGACGACTTATAATACGGTGTGTTAGACTTGTTGACGCATTAACCATTATTATACTTATATTCAGTAGCACTTCTACTATGTACTTTAACGATCTAACACCCGGTATGAGTCTTTTTTATACAAAAAATTATTTACGTCAAACGGATCTACTTATCGACCTTTGTTGTTAATTATAAAAACAAACTATAATCACCATTTGTTTTCTTCATGAATGCCACCTTAGGCGCACGTGTGTTTCTCGTTCCAAAACTAAACAAATTATAATCACCATTTGTTTTCTTCATGAATGACACCTTAGACGCACGTGTGTTTCTCGTTCCAAA
>NW_020439084.1:109177-154500 GCF_000699045.2 Agrilus planipennis
TTATTTGTCCTACACAAAGTAATTTGTAAAATATATATTCACCTAGCAGGAGATCAATTTCAGAAGGTTTATGAAACTCTGGATCGGCTAAAGTTATATTTTTTGGTATTTTTAAGCCTTTTCTATCAACTTGTCTAGAAGGTAAATTTGCCGTGATAATTGGTAGTACCAGTAGTGTAACCTTTTCTTCGAAACTATCATTTCTGGCCGTAACAAATGTTTCAACGGAATGTCTAACAATGCTACGAGATTGACCTAAACCTAAAGCTGGTAAATTTATGTTTTGCTTGGATAATTTTAATTGATTTGCTAATTTTTCAGTTATAAAATTTGACTGTGAACCAGCATCTAATAAAACTCTACATTCGTGTGGTTGATTTTGCGCGTCTAAAATAATAATGCGAGCAGTCGATAATAAAACCTCATTAGCCTGAACTGAAGTAAATGATGAAGTTGTAGGTTCGTCAGAGTTATCACTTGTTGTGTTTGAAGTAACTTGTGCTACCTTAGTAGATGTAGTAGGTAAATGAAGAAGGGTATTGTGTCTGCCTTGGCATTTCCTACAGGAACTAGACTTACATGAAAAGGTTTTGTGACCTGGTTTTAAGCAATTTATGCAAAGATTTGATCTTTTCGCTGATTCTATTCTTTCTTGAGTATTTAATTTTAAGAATGTGTCGCAGTTATATATATTATGATTTTTAGAACAAATTGAGCAAGAATTATTTACTTGAGTCGTGTGGTACGAATGCATGTTTCGTTTGTTAGTGTGATGCTGAGAATTATACTTGTTAGATTGAGATTGATTACTTTTTACGTTATCAATTACTTTTTTGAATAAAGGGACCGGCTCTGTATCACGAAAAATTTTGTTTAAAAATAATAAAAAACTTGAAAATGTTGGTCTCTGATCTTCTTCAATAGAACGTTCCCATAATGTACGTGTTTGTTTATCTAATTTAGCCGAAACAATATATATTAACATTTCATGCCGGTTGTTCTAAAGCCTTTAGTGCATTAACATGCATTTCAGCCTGTGATCGTAATGCAGCGTAAGAAGAATCTTTAGAAATTTCAGGCAATTCAAAAAGAGCGCGAAGATGACTGCAAATTATTTTTCGTGGATTGTTAAACTTTTTTTAAGAAGGTTCCATGCAATTAAATAATTATCTTCGGATGCGTTAAGCGAGTTAACTACGGCAGCAGCATCGCCTATTAGGTATGATTTTAAGAGATGAAATTTATGTACAACCGGAATTGAATCACTATCATGAATCAAAGATTTGAATGTATCGTAAAAACTTTGCAATGAAGACGTATTTTGGCTAGGAGTTTCAGGACTATTTGCAACTGTACGATTTTGCTCAGTAAGGTTAAAATGATGGATTTGTTTTGCTATATTAACTGAACATTCAAAATGAAGATTTTCTACCTCCTCTCTCTCGCTTTCGTGATCTACGACTTCGTCTAAACATTCTATTTGATTTTGAATTTCACACCACTCTTTATATGCTTCTTCTAGTCTACTTTTACGGTTTTCTAACACAAAAAAATCTAAGCTTTCATGAGAATGTATATATGTATGAATGCGGGTAATTTGTCCCTTTTTAACACCATGTTGTTTGATAAGAACTTTAAGTGATTCAGATGCCATTGTGAAGTACTATGTAAAGTATAAAATAAAGTAGAAACAGAGGCTTGCAAGGAAATAAAAATTGGAAAAGCATAGCGAATCAAAGTACTTACTTGAAGTTCCTTGTTGAAAGTGGACGAATTTTGGTAATGGAATAGGACCTCTGATCCGTTGATTAAAATTGTACAATCGGCTGCGTCGAGGTATGCGATATTCAGACGATGAAAGTTAGGAAATTTACTGTTCCGCTGGCTGCTACTGATGTCCAAAACGGCTGCTTCGTAAAATTTCCCTTGGTTCGATGTAAAAAACCAGTGATCCGGCTCGAAGGACCAAATAAAAAATGTACAAACGTTGTACGTTGCACGCCAAATTAATTTTATGCAACTAGTTAAAATGGGATCGTGATTTCGATGAAGAATAAAAATTCACTATTTTATTTAAAACATTTACTGGAACTTCTATTCTAATCACTAAAAACTAAACTTCAACGTCTAAATTAAAACTATCAAAATTCGTCCGACAATGGAAACTACTTTGGATGGTTACTGGATGCAAAACTTACTTGTTTGAAGGATGAAATGTGAATGTCTGAATCTTAATGTACTATGAACTCTAACTATGAACAGGTAAACTGCTGAATATTATTCTAGCGGGGGTGAATAACTAGAAATTGAATATAATATAATACAGAATATGGAAAGCCCTATCATTAAATATGAGCACNTATGCTGAATAAAAAACTGAAAATTTTCGAGCAACTAGTTTATCAAATACTTTTGCAAATAAGCTTAATTTAGAAATTCCCCTATAATTAGTAACATCCTATTTATTACCTTTCTTTTTAAAAACTGGAGTAAGGTAAGTTCTTTTCCATTCAGTGGGAAATATTCCAATAGATAGTGATTCATTAAATACAGTTAATAAAGGGGATATTAGTAAGTGCCATAAATTCTTTATAAACACAACAGGAATTCCATCCGGACTAGCACTTAGTTTATCTATTAGATTGCACAGTTCATTTTTTACTTCATAAGTAAACGATATGGATAAAATGTATGGTAAAGCTTCTTACTAGATGCAATATTAGAAGTATCACCCTTAGCTGATACTGTGGGTATGCCATCAAAATATTTAATCTTTAGGTTATTTTTACCAGACTTTTCTCTTTCTTTAATTTCAATAACTGCCTCTTTTACCAATTCTCTTTGCCAGGGAGTTTGATCAAACTTACACGAAATACCCTCTGAAAAATTGAGGGTTTTATAGTTAAACACCATCCACTGTGCATGATCAGCTGATATCATTTGAATTTTAAGTAATCGTGGCCTGGTTTGATCTTTATTATATATCCCTAATCTGTGCATTTTCAGCTTATCAATTTTCATACCTTCTACTTCTTTTAGCAAACTTGAAATAAAACTTATTATCATCACTATTTTTATCAGTAACACCTTTCATAATAATGCATCTTTCTCTTCTTTTTTGATTATTTATTTCAGCCATGTATGTTTTCAAAAATTTTTTGCTGCCCAACTCTTCGGACTTATTTATTTCATCTTTTAGATAATCAATCTTAATAAACATCATTGAACCTATCATCCACAGGCTTTGTACAAACGTTGTACGTTGCACGACAAATTAATTTTATGCAACTAGTTAAAATGGGATCGTGATTTCGATGAAGAATAAAAATTCA
Organism: Agrilus planipennis; assembly: GCF_000699045.2. Lineage (NCBI taxonomy): Eukaryota > Metazoa > Arthropoda > Insecta > Coleoptera > Buprestidae > Agrilus > Agrilus planipennis. The sequence goes on from NW_020439084.1 coordinate 112,510, forward strand.
CTGTTTTATTTAAAACATTTACTGGAACTTCTATTCTAATCATTAAAAACTAAACTTCAACGTCTAAATTAAAACTATCAAAATTCGTCCGACAATGGAAACTACTTTGGATGGTTACTGTATGCAAAACTTACTTATTTGAAGGATGAAATGTGAATGTCTGAATCTTAATGTACTATGAACTCTAACTATGAACAGGTAAACAGCTGAATATTATTCTAGCGGGGGTGAATAACTAGAAATTGAATATAATATAATACAGAATATGGAAAGCCCNTTTGCTCTTGTCGACGTTGAATTCTTGCTTTCTTGATTACTTTTTGAGCTTCTAGCTCCGCTCGATTTAGTGGATCGCTGTCAACTCTCCGCGCCCATTCATGAGAACTTGTCCCGGTTTTGATCTCCACCCCTTGCAAAAATGACAGCAAAGCAAAAGAACCTTCATTAAAAGTACAGGCTGATACATTTGCAGCAATTTCAACAATATTTGAAGAGCCATTGACAATTTTCGGAGTAATTTTCCAAATGAGTTGGTTGAGACTCTCATTGTTGTTTTGAGTAAAGCCTCCAACACATAGTTCCAGAAGTGCATCCTTACCCAAGTCCTCATAAATAGGCTTCATGGCTTTTAGTACATTATCTGGAAGTGCCTCGTAACTATGTTTGAATGAATCGAGATTTTTTTCAGCTGCAGCTTTTTGCCATTCACACCATGAGTCTACGCTGCTTGGACATTTTTGATGCTGTGGATTTTCATCTGTCGAGCTGTAGTAGTAATAAGTTGCCCATATAGCATCTCTCATTTTCTCCACAGAATCATGGTTTCGTCGAATTGCCAGACCATAATAGACAGTCAATTTGTCGATCATTTTGCCGGTAAGGTTACGTTTACCACCAAAAGTTTTTCTTTTTATAATTTTGTCCGTTGTGTTTTTTTTTTTTCTTCGACATTATTTTTCACTAAATCTCGCAAACGTTTGCCCATTCGTTTTTGAACGTGTCCTATACATTCTTTTTTATTGATTATAAAATCATTACCATAAGGCTTTAAATTTAGGACACCAGTATAGGTTTTTGAGTCACCATCACCGATGTAATTACGATATTTGACTCCATTATTCATTGAACGTTTAAACATTGTTTTTATTGCATCAACTTCCATATTTCCAGCGGGTCCAGTATGATTAGTATGACATTTTCCTTCATTTACATGAGATTCATACCATTCTTCAAACTGTGCAGAATCTAATTTATTGTCCCAAGTTGTACAATTCTGACAGTAAGAACTTTTAACGATAATGTCCAGGACTTTTCCGGTGTAATGTCCGATCAAGGAAGCCACGCCATATAATGAAGAGAACCCTCGTTTTTGCCAGGTTCCATCACCTGATACAGTTAACTCATCTGTATCCTCGATATTATTTGCTTCAGACGTTGCTTTCTTCTCTTCTTGTACAGCAGAAACAAAAAATTTACTACTCACATCTGCTATGACGGAGCACATGTTTTTTACATATGACCTGTACCTTGGTTTCGATAAAAATGAGCTTGCTAAATCCATAAGGCCACAAAACTTTTCACACCCAGCTAATCCCAAACCTAGCATTCGCATCACAAAACAAAACCGATAATTTATTTCATAAGCACATGAGTGAATCCTTTCTGAAGACGGAATAAATCGAGGCTGTTTGCATTTTTCACATGTAATTTTGATATTGAATCCAAGGCCTTCTTTTTTGCAGGATTGAAAAGTAAAAAACAAGCATAAAATCCACGATACGATAATGTTTTTCGAAATCTTCTGCCACGTCTAGAGACGTGTTCTTTTTAATTTTTTTAGCTGATGCGCTGTTTGCTGTTATATTGTCGTTCTTACGTTTATGGGGAGGTACTCGTTTTCTAGGTCTACACAATTTTGACTGGGAGTTTTCCCGATCTTCTCGGCAAATTTTTTTCGGCATTTTTCAAAAAATAGATGTTAAATTACAGTAAACATTGAAACAAAAATTCACTGCACGTGTATAACTGCTCGGTAGAACGGACAATTTTCAAGTAAATGTTCTTTTTAAAATAGCATTCGAACACACAGGTACGTGACTTGTACAGGTAGGTCTATTGACAGGAGAAGAGGAATGATGATTTGACAAAAAGAACGGAGCACCTGCAAGAAAATTCTAAGAAAAGCCGCTTTTGTTTGCGCTGTCAGGTAGCTATTTCCGGCAGCGTCAAATCCGATTGGAGAGGTAGATACTTAATCCTCTGTATCTCTGTCAATGTTACTCTAATGAACTTCAAACTTTCACATAATAATCTTAAGTTGTTATAGAATAATATAAAAAAAAAAAAGATGGAAAAAAAACCTTACTACCCCCTTAAACAAAGTGTTTACAGTGGTGCCTCTACCTCACCCGAAGGTAATACAGCGGCTGTCAATAGCAAAAAGTACATAATTCTCTTCTTATTACTTCTCTCCTAACTTGACATTACTAATTAACCTCACTTAAATTAACTAGCCCGTCCACAAAGAATTTCCTGCTTCAATCTCCTTCCAGTGGCTAGGATTGCCTGGTTGAATATAATGAAAATTACAATTTTAATAAACTCTTCCGCATCGTCTTGGTCTCCAGAGTGTTCCCACTGGGATGCGGCCGCAACCGCGAAGACAGCGACGAGTGTTAGTCGGAGAACGAAACCGAGTCGAGCTTACACGAACGCGAACACGACGGTGTTTCCCGAAGGTAACCGACGAACCGAATCGAGTTGACCCGAACGAAAACGGACGAACCCGAACACGCACATCGCGGGGGCATTTTTTAACTAGTGACTTTCCACTTATCTACGCGATTAGAAAAAGATCGGAAAGCGTCCCATCAGTTCCTCTCCTTCCGCAGTTCGGTGACCTCCCGATAATTGGTCGGCCAACGTAAGCCGTAGACCACGAGGGCGCGGTCGGCAACTTCGCCATGTTGAGCAAAAAGATCGCAATGAAAAAGGACATGCTCCACTGGTCGGTGCCGCCGCACTCACACACATCGTCATCGATTTTCCTGATACATTTCGAATATGCTTCCCGTGTCCTGTCATAAACTATACCATATGAAAGTCGAAGTTTCCCGTGATCTTCCTGTCGTAGAAAGCTCGCCGTAGTCCTTCCGGTTGTAGCAGTCTTCCATCGTTCTTTCCAAACCTCCAGAGATAAATTGCGCAAACATCGTTTTACGAGAGCTCTGGGCGCCAAGTTATAAATTAGCGCAGTCGACTGGTCGATGTCGGCGGCCTTCGTATGAATTTTGCTCAACACAAGTGCTGCTTCCGAAGAAACAGTCCGATAGGCGCTGCTTTTACGGTCAGGATTCATTGAGCGCTTAAATGAGATCTGCATTTATTAACTTTAGAACCCTCCGCCCAAATAGGTGATCCTTATAACATTGCCGATTGAACCCCGCCCTCGTATATTTTTGGCAAAGTTTGCGCCCCTGAAACCGCACGTATGTTTAGCGGTCGCCGCGATTTTATGCGAAATATGCAGTGGGTGGTATTATTGTTGTATTAATTTTGGTTGGTACAGATTATAAATGGTACAAATTAAATTCCGTTTTATCTAAAATCGGGACATGAAGTAAAAACACAACATGGTTTGATGTTATATAAAATTCTACCTCCATGGTTTGTACAAACAAAACATTATCATAGTATAATATGAATTTGACCTGTGAAATTTGGGTAAAGAATTTTTCATGAATTTAATCTGCTTAATTAAACCTTTTAACTGATTGATAATAAATATAAATGAATAAAGATCATTAGAGATGGTTTCCCTCTCCGTAACATTGTTAAACGACTTCTCTATTACTACGAAATTAGTTGATATATTCTTTAATGTGTCTTCATATACTTGATTTACTTTTTTATTAATAGATAATTGTTTATTGAAATGATTTTTCAAATTTTCCTGATTTTGTTTTAAAGTATTTATAGCTTTATCGTACCTTTCTCCATCCTCTGCATCTTAGGTTCCTGATACAAATTTAAACACTGATCCTAAAGCGTTGATTGGTCCTCGTTTTTTACGCTGTTTTTCCTGATCAAACACTTCCAGATGAATAATTCTTAATTGTTCTTTTAGGTAATTTACTTTCGTAAATAATTGGTTTTATGTATGAGTGTGATATCGTTACTTTTATCAAAAGAACCTTGCAATATATTTACATTTCTTTCTAGCTTTACTATTTGATTACGGTTTTAGAGGGAAATTGTGAATAAAAGTGTGATGTGTTAATTGGACTCTTGCGGTTCCTAGTTTCAATGGTAGTATTCCTGAATTTTGATTAAGATCTTTGATCTCTGCCTTTAGTAGTTGTACTCGGTGTAAATATATTGTAAGCACTAGTAGAAGGTTTACAAATTGATGTCGCATCTGGAACAAAATGTTCAAGGAATTTTTGTGATTTTCATATCGGTTTTAATTCCTGCTTATGATAAGTTTTACCTTTCTGCGTTAGTATTTTATTGTCTAAATCTTGTTTTACCTTTTCCATTCTATATCGCTGTGCTGCTTTGTTTCGTTCGCCTTGTTTTAGATAAACGGTCTGACTAGTTGGTATTTCTACGAAATCTTTACACTTTATATTTTCCCTATCTATGTATTTCTGTTTATCCTGTTCCTCTCTTTTTCTTACAATATATATAAATTTTTAACTCTGTCATATACTTCACTTGTGTACTCGAAATAAAATCTATCATCAAATACATCAATTAAATCACTGGTTTCAAGGTGTCCATATAAAAGTTCAATCGGTTTGAATTTAGTTTGAGAGTGTATCGACCTATTATAAATAATGACTGCATTATGAAAATTTTGATTCATAAGAATTTTATTTTTACTTGCGCTTATTGTTCTCATTATCTCCAAAATTGTACTATGTACTCTCTCTATTATACCGTTGCTGTTTGGGTGTGAAGGTGTTATTAAATGATAATCAATTCGATGCATGCGCATTAATTCTGCAAATAATGGATTATCAAATTGGTTGTCACTAATGAGGATTCGGGTCATCTTATACCGTGTGAAAAGATTAACGAATGCGTCCCCTATGTCAGGTATATTCATTGACGTAAGTGATTCGTACATAAAATATTTCGTAAAAGAGTCTATTGCTGTTAAATGTTTTTCACCGTTTACTAAAAATATGTCAACATGTACTGTTCCAAAAGGTTCCTTGGGTGTACTAGTTGTTTTGAGTTTGTATTGGACTGGATGCCGCTCATACTTAGCCGTTTGACAAATCTTACATTCATCTACAGATCTTTGGCAATCTTTACCTAAATTCGGCCAATAATATGTTCTACTTATTTCTGCGTTTAACTTCTGTGATCCTCGATGATTACTTGAGTGTACGGTATTCATTACGTCACGCTGTGTTCTGTCGTCTATGTCCTTTAATACTTTAGTTGTATATTGAAATTTTATTGTGTTGTTAAAATTTTGGGTAATGATTGGCGATAAGTGTTTATAAAGTTCTTCTGTGTCCTGAAATTCCATTTATAATGTTGTGGTTTGCATAATCCTTTAATACATTAATTATTTCGTTTTCAAGGTTTTGTTCTGTTATGTGAATAAGGTAATTAGTTTTGTTAAAATACGTGTTTTTATGTAATGCTGGTTTTTTATTAAATACAAAATTAAATTGTACGTATTAAATTGATTTAGGGGCTTGTCCGTAATGGGTAATGTCGCTTGTATATTTTCCGCCTGAGAATGTTGAGTTACAGTGGATTGATTTTCGGGTGTTTTTGGTAAAGAAATAGGACTAAGGTAATCATTTCCTATACAGGGTGGTCTAATTTGAATGTCTGAAATTATTTAAATTTTTTCTGGCTTCCTAGCTAATGGTACTTCTCTCTTTTCGGGATATTCTAGCGGTTTTAATTTATCAAGTTGGTCTATATCTAAAAATTCACGTTGCGCTTCGTCTCCTGGGTTATTGAACAATGATAATAAATCGTCTTTCATTTCCATCGGGTTTGCTTCAACTGCCGAAAGATAATCGGCATTTTTGTTCGCTTTACCTTTTTTATACATGATATTAATATTTAAACTCATCCAGTTTTAATTTCCATCGTACTAATTTAGAATTTGGTTCCTTAATATTGAAGAGCCATTATAATGGTTTATGATCAGTTATTATATTGAACTTGCGACCGTAGATATAAGGTCTAAACGTTTTGGTAGCCCATATTATAGCTAAACACTCTTTTTCGATTATAGAGTAATTAATTTCATGTTTATTAAGTGTTCTACTCGCGTATATAATTGGTTTGTCAGCGCCAATGGGTCCCTGTGACAAAACTGCGCCTATGCCTACATTTGATGCATCTGTTGTAACATTAAATGGTTTTGAAAAATCGGGATACGCTAAAATTGGTGGATTTGTTATTAACCGTTTTATAGAATTAAATGCGTTAACTCTGGTGTGTGTTCAATCTTGTTGTTTTTCTTAAGGCAATTTGTTAATGGTTTAGTAATTGTCGCATAACCTTTGATAAATTTTCGGTAATAACCGTAAAGTCCTAAAAATGACTTTATTTGTTTCTGCGAACTTAATGAAATATGATTTGGGGTTCGGCTTTATTCCATTAACTGAAATAATATGACCTAAATACTCAATTTCTTTCATACACAACTCGGACTTTTCTGACTGTGTTTTAAATTTTTGCTGTTCTAATCTTTCAAATACTAATTTTAAATTTCGGAGATGTTCTTCAAAACTTTTGCCTAAAATAATGATATACTAAACAGACTTTGTTTATTAATCCTTTTAAAACATTATTCATAACACGCGCAAAACATGCGGGTGCATTTCTTAATCCAAAAGGCATTCGCAAAAAGTGCCAATAATCTTTGCCGGTTGAAAACGCTGTTTTATAGTGGTCTTTTGGTTCAATTTTTATCTGATGATATCCACTTTTAAGATCAAGTTTAGAAAAGTAGTTGGAATCGCCTAATAAATCTAAAATGGAAGCTATGTTGGGGATAGGATATTTATCCTCAATCGTCTTACTATTTAGTGTTCTGAAATCTACTACTAAACGCCATGATTTCTTGCCATTTTTATCTGCTTTGTTTGGAACTAAAAATATTGGTGAACTGTACGGTGAACTGCTTTCTGTTATTATGTTTTGCCGCTTAAGTTCTTCTATCTGTTTTTCAATCTCTAATTTTTCAATATGGGAAAATCTGTAAGGTTTTGAGAAAATTGGGGTGTTGTCATTTAAAGTTATCGAATGCTTACTCGAACTAGTGAATGTTAATACATCGCCTTCTTTATAAAATATGTGTCTAAACTGGTTACATAATTTTTCAATGTTATACTTGTATTTGCTCTGAAGATGGTCTAAATTAATTGGTGGTAATCCGGTGTCATAATGATTATAACTTGTGTCACGTTGTACTTTACATAAATCAATTTCGTTAGGGTTGAACGTCTGTGCTTTAATTCGGTAATTTTTCGTTACATTAAAATTATTTCTTACAAAAGGTACTTCGCAATGGTAATTATTTGCGGTGGTTACTGTCTTTGGTATCAATAGGTTTCCTATCTTTTGTTTTGGTACTAAAATTGTTCCTTTCTTAATAGGTATCGAAAATGTTCCTTTCCTAATTCTATTTTGGATCGGTTGATTCTGATATCTATACAATGAGTATATTTCGCCGTTTAAAGAAATCTCGTCTGTCTTATAATTAATAGCTGCTGCCAGCTGTTCTAAGCACTGTGAACCTAATAATGCGTCGAACTGTATATGGAAATCTACAATAAAAAATTTTAAAAATTGATGTTCCTGAAATATGTCTATATTGACTGATTGGTTATGAACTGTTTTTGAATTTAGGGTTTTAAGAATAAAAATTTTCGTTTTGTTTGAATTCTGGAAAATGTTCGTTAGCGGGTTTGGCATTAATCAGGGAATGTGTTGCGCCTGTGTCAATTAATATTTTCAACGGTGGACTATCTATTATAATACAAGGTAATGAACTACTATTGCTTCTAAGTTTTGTTCCGAGACAAGTTACCGAATATTTTCTATATTCTCCATAGGTTGATCGTGAGATGAGAAATCTACGTCGTCGTAAGGCAACTCGAAATTTGGGTAGTCACATTCATTTTCTTGAACTAAATTATTGTCGCTTCTTAAAACATTTTCATCAGTTAAAACACTACATTCATCCATATTTTGGCTATCATAATCCTGTTGTGTAAAATTATTGCTATTGTCCTGCGCTATCTCTGTAAAATTAACGTTTTAAACGTTAAAATTAATTATTTATTTGGGTTTCGCCACTTTAAAAAGTGCTAATGACTGATAGTTGTTAGTGTTCCTAACCTGCGAATTAGAGTTGTTCTGGTAATTAGGAGGTCTATTTTGTGATGTATTATTGCAATTATAATTTAACTCTCGCTGATGTTTCGTTTCTTCTTGGCATATTTGTATTATTAATGCCAGCTGAAAATTTTGGGTAAAAATTTGTTTGTTGGCTATCGTATTTTTTTATTTATTTTTCCTANTTGTGAATATTCTTCTAAATCTATTTGTAGACTTACAACTTCTTATCTTGTGCATACCTTTGTTTCTTTTCAACCTAGATTCTATTGTTCTACTATCGTTAGCCTTTACCTAGAATTTCATCTTCACCTATACTTGCATGCACCCCTTACTAATAGCTGGACTTTCCCTTAATCACTCTTCCTAAAATTCTATGTTGCTCACTCTGAGTGCTATAAACCTGTACCTTCAACTCTACTGTCCATACTTTTCCTTTTTGAATATTCTATCTCTTTTTGCTAACAATTCAGCTGTATATAAACCCCTAAATTTCCATACTTACTAACCGCTCTGCTGCCAACATTCGAGTAAGTCTACAACATTTCTTTAGTGTTAATTGTCTGCTTGTTTTCATTGTTTTTGTATATATTTTTATGTCTTGTTGTGTTCTTGTGTCTTTTCAACTTTTATGTTTTTCGTCTGTTGTATATTTCTTTTTTTCATTCATGGTTTTTGTTGCGTGTACATAAGTTCAAGTTATTATTATATCTTAGTGTTTTATTTGTGTTTTTATTTATTAAACATACCTAAACGCTAAAGGACATTTCGTCAAACGTTGGTGGTTTTACTCGTGTTGTTGACTCTATACCGCTTCCTTGGCTGATTTGGCTGGTTCCCCTTCGATTGGTTTTATCTTTCCATTAAAAATCAATTCTTTCAGCACTTTTATCATCTCTTGTGTTTCTTGAATACTCTTATTAAATTTTTCTTCCCATTCATTCACGTTTCAAACTTTTACTGTTTTCTTTCAATTTTTCTTCTAATTTATTTTCCAAACTCTTACAATTTTCTTCTAATTTCTTTTCCAAACTTTTACTGTTTCCTTCATATTTATTTTCCATACTTTTACTATTCTCTTCTAATTCACGTTTCACATTTTTACTACCTTCTGCCAATTTTTCTAAACTTTTACTGTTTTCTTCTAATTTGCTTTCCAAACTTTTCATTTGCGACAATTCGTCTTCGAAAAGGAACGTTTCAGGATCATGGCCATCTTTTTTCAACGAGTAATCCTGACGGTGCCCATTGAATTAGAACTAAGCATGTCTTTGTTTCCAGTGGTATCCGTAAAATATTTTGGGACTTTACTGTTTATTTACTCCATTTTATCTTGAAGATCCTCACGATCGCTTTGAAGATCAACAGCTGTATAAACGTTCGGTTTTATATTGCAATATTCGTGGGTTTAATAAAATTTAACTTCTAAGACGAAAACTATTGCGCTAATGACTCTGAGGAGCGTGGGTCCCCACCGAAGGCAGGAATTCACGCAACATTGTTTTAAAGATCTTCTAAAATGCAGAGCGGCTGATGTAGAATCGTTACATCTCGGCTAGACCCTCCGGACACCCGGGATAATTGGAAGAAAACGACTTACCGGGCCATTTCCGGACGGCATCCTCTCGAAAGTTGACATACACAAGCTTCTTGGCGTTCCAGCTTTCTGCATGAGTTCGAGGATCCTCCCAGCAAACATGGACGTCGCAGATAATTAACTCGCCATCTGGCTTGTGTATGGCAAAGTCCGGCTTGTAGAGTCTACCGTCCAGATGTCTGACCTGAGGCACAACATCAACCGCCCAGCTCTTTCGCCTGACGTGGCGAGCAAGCTTACCCACAACCTGCTCGTGCCTGCAAATACACTCATGATATGTTACCCGTTCTTCGAAGCCAAGACCGATCGGATGGTGGCATCTCCAAAAGTGTCTAATCTCGCAAGGCTACCCGAAAGATGAAGGGTACGTGGCCAAATTTAGGCGCCACGTACCCTTCGCGCCTAAATTTGGGTATACCTAGGCCACCATCTTTAATGCTGGCGTGCAGGTGGTAATCAGCGATAAAAGGGGTAAGGTGGAGGACCTTCTTTACCGATCGACGATTCAGCCTGTCGCAATCAGTCAGAGCCACGGCCGTAATGGCCGGCGATTGCAGGGAGTGATTAAGTAGGGGGATAATGTGTCCTTTCAACAACTGGTATTTCTGGTCGGGTTTAAGTGGCATCTTGTGCAAGTTGTCAAGCCACATAAGCAGGTTCGCTGGTAAGGGGTTGGCCGCGCTTGTATGAGTGACGTTGAGTCCTAGATACATAAGCTTCCCCAAACGATGTACTATAGGTATCCAGGCCCCATACACTCTAAAGCGCGGCCTAGACCTCACCACCGATTTGCCTGCGACGACGGGTGTAGACATTCTGACGCATTTACCGGGGTTAAGCTCCATACCGCGTGCACGCAAGAAATGACTGACAGTCTCGAGGATCAAGGGGATTTCTGAACTGGAGCAGAATTGCTCCAACCCCGAATGGTATCCCGCAACTGGTCAAATGGAGGAGAGACTTTCCGTCGGTGTAGGGGCGGTTGATCTGCAATAGTACTGAGAGTACTGGGTAGTACTCGTGGCGATGGCGTTTTGGTAGAGACGGTTAAGGGAACAGAAACGCTGCTTGGGGGTAGCGCACGGGATGTTGCTGCGAAAGGAACTTGCGCATAATTCAATGCCGGCTAAGTTCCGACGGGCGCGGTAGGGCGTGTTGACATTGCCTTTTTACTAGAAGTGCTAGGACCAGTAGGAGAGGGCTTGCTCTTGTAGTGGGTTTCGAGAGCCTTCACTACAAGGTCCTTTTTGCCTGATCTAGGTAGTTTTTGTAGATCGCTTTTTCCCGTCGGTAACGGATCTGATGCTCAGAAAGACCGGAAGCTGACATCGCCTGTTTATATGAAAACTCCTTCAAGGATTGAGTCTCGACCTTATTCAATCGAGGTAAGTAAGATACTTTTCTGAAGAGGGAGTTTGGACTCTAATTCCTCCTTGTACTGGGCTGGGTGGACCCGTCAGTCGTGCTATCGCACGGCAGGAAAGGGAAGGTTATACCACAAAACTGGCACCTTCCTCGATCCCTTGTTCCGCAATCCCTTAGATGTCGTTGCAATGATGACTTTAATTGGAAATATTTCCCCCACCGGTCACAGACAAAAGCCTGCGTAGCCTCGCCAGAAGCGGTACTAGGGGGTGCTCTGTCGGGGACCAGAATTAACAGACTTGGTCCCTGAAGCGAATGAAACTTTCTTGGCAGAGCCCTGGGAGACGGGCCTAGATGTTCTGCCAGGATTGGGCACAGTAAAAGTTGATTGCGCCCGTTTTCGTAATGCCTCCGTAAAGGGGCAGGTCTGGGGACATTAGCTGTCGACATGGGTTCCGATCTTACGTGCTGTTGACGAACCCGTATTAGCAGCAAGATCCGAAGCTTTTCGTTCCTTCTCCGTCCCCAAAAAAAGAACTCGGGGGTGGGGGGCTAACCCAGCCCGGAGATAACCCGCTACCGTAATGTCAAGTGCCCGCCCATAGACTAATAGTCGGAACGTGGTGGGAGTGCCCTCTATTGGATACGCGCGCGTCCTGATACACCCAGCCATATGACGCCAAGGGTTGGCTAGGCGCGATTCGCTGTGCTTAGTCATTGGGGGATACCCAACATCCACCGTCGCCACCGCGAAGGTGCACAGCTGGTCTTGAGTTTGAACACCCCTGCCGACATTTAAGTCGACTTGAACCTGGCAACCGCTAACCACTCATTTACAGGTTGTCAGGTGAAACAACTCGCAACTCAATTAGAGTCATAGTTACTCCCGCCAGTTAGTCTGTGAACACTCTGCTGCCTTTTTGTGAACGGCTTAGTTTGTTTTCTAAGCTTTTCGCAATCTCTGGGATGGTTGGATTTCTGGTTCTGGTTATGGTTGTTTTCCATATTGAGTGACTTGTCGTGTCCGCTATCAGTATCCCTAAAATGGGCTATCAGAGCGGGCCTAAGCATGGTTGTGTAGAACACAACCTAAGTCGGCACATAGTCATCATTTAGTCAATGCACTCGTCCGCATTTCAGGTTAACGATGACACCCAACCTGTAGGGGAGAAATAATCCTCTTAAGTAATTCATTCGCATAGGGATATAGCGAGAGTGCAGTCTCTCAGGAACGCAAGATGAAATGGGTTCACACCAGAGAAGAGTCTTTTCTCAGCTCGACTGGCTTCCTCCCGGGCGATCCAAAGCCACCCTGCTACTACGCCTGACTCTTGCGCTAAAGACCTTGTGTATCGTGGATATATATCGTTTTTATGATTTATCTTTTTACGAAGTCCGCACTTCTTCCTTGTTTCCTGGATTCTATTCTGGCCGGAATAGTTCTCTCGCGTTAACAATGTCCGAATCATCTTCTCCAGAAATGGATTCCTGCCAGAAGTCCATCGTGGTAACGTTAACGACGCACTCGCTGTTGTTGCTCGATATCGAATGCCTACGATTGGTTGCCCCGGTGGGCGTGGTTCTACCTGACTCGCTCATCGCACGTCCGTTCGGTACTGGCGCTCGATGCGAACTGGGTTACAGACAATACAATTTATTAAGGGGGTAGTAAGGTTAATTCGGTGTAAAACAAGCATATTTTTGGGAATTTTTTGAGGCGACACAGTTAATTTATTGAAAATTTTAAATTTACTACATTATAANACAAAAAGTTAAATGTTATTAACATTTTATAGAATTAGTGGTTATTCTAGTTTTATTTGAATTTTTGACGAGTCTTTGTATAGAAAAGAAAAGAGGCCGATCAGTAATGGTCAGTAATAATCAGCATGGTAGGGTTAGGAGTTTCGTTGTCAATTGTTGTTATACGTGTTCGTTTAATTCATTTAATATTGAATTGTAATATTCTACATTAGGCTGGTTATTAACTATGGATTCCTTATCGAGAAGTTCGTCAAGATCTATCTCATCTATGGTATTTTCTAGCGCCTTTATTTCTACTCTTGAAAGGGCATCATCTACAAAGTTTTTCTTACCTTTTATTTGCTTAGTATTAAAATTATATTCCTGAAGTTTTTTCTTCTAACGACATAGTTTGCTGTGTGGTTCTTTGAGACTGTTGGTCAATACCAAAGATTATTGATCCGTTTGTAAAAAAACTCTCCCTCCAAAAATACAAGGTCGGAACTGTTTACGCGCATCTATAATTGCAAGTAGTTCTTTTTCGACTGTTGAATAATTTCTTTCGGCGGCGTTTAATGTTCGTGAATAGAAATAAATTGGGTGTTTATCTTGTGAAAAAACTGATAAAGACATATTTAAGGCATCTGCGGTTATAACAAGCTGTTTATTAAAGTTCGGCTAGGCAAGTACTGGTGCATTTGAAATTAAAATTTTTAACTTTTTGTATGGCTTCTATAAAATCTGAATTTTTTGATTTTACATTGCTATTTTTTTTCGAACACTTAGGGGGAATACAATTTTAGCATATCCTTTAATAAATGTACGGTAGTAACCTGAAAGTCCTGGAAATACTCTTAATTCCCTTATATTTGTGAAATTTTAAAATTATTGATAGTTTTGCACTTTTCGGGGTTAGGTTTAAAACCTCCAGTAGATATTGCGTAGCCTAGAAAGGAGATTTCTCTTTTTAAAAATTCGCTTTTATCCAATGAAATCTTTAAATTTACTGTTCTGCGTTTTTCAAAAACCTTTTTAAGATGTATAATGTAACAATTTTTACAAAATATGACGATGTCGTTCATGTAAACTAAAACTAATTTATAGATATATTCCTTAGAACCTCGTCCATCATCCTTGGGAACGTTGCGTGTGCATTCTTCAGTCCAAATGGCATTCTCACATATTCATAGTGCCCATTTTCCACAGAAAAGGCGGTTTTTTCAGTAGATTTACCGTTCATGGGTATCTGATGGAATCCGGAGGCTAAATCCAGTGTGGTGTAGTAAGAACACTTTCCTCGTGCGTCAAGAACGTAGTCGATTTAGGGAAGCGGATGTTTGTCCTCTATCGTCTTTTTATTTACATCTTGGAAGTCGATTACCATCCTCCATTTCTTCTTGCCTGAGGTATCTTCTTCGGGTCAATCCAAACTGGACTTGAATGTGGTGATACGCTAAGTCTTATAATATTATTCGACAGAAGTTTCTGTATCTGCCTCTATATTCCTTTTTTCAGTTTTTGTGGGTATCTAAATGACTTGTCATACATGGGTTCATTATCTGTTATTCTTATATTGTGTTTCATGGATGTTACAGTGGTCAATTTGGTTTGTGCCTTGTGATATATCTGTCTATATTCAGAGTATAGTTTAAGTATTTTATTTTTTTCTTCTGCATTCATATGTTCCATTCGTAAGTCCTTCAGTGGGTGGAAGTAGTTGTCATTGTCTTCTACGGGTGGATCGTTATTACATACATGGTTGTCTAATGGGTAAACTTCAATTGGTTTGTGTATTATTAAGTTATTTAAACAGTAACCTAACCTATGTGATTGATTTATTTCAAAATATCTAGTTATATTTTCGTGATTATTAATTACTCAAGTACCTTTATCGATATTAACATGTATTTTTGTAAGACTACATGAATTAATTACCTTGTCTCTAGTTGCATGAACAAAGCATTAATTTTTTTCAAATCTGCATTACTTATTAATGCGTCGAATGTATTATGAATATTGAATACTAAAAAATTCTATTACTGTTCTATTACCAAGGAGACAAGGGATCTCCCTGGCGCACTACGCGACGAATCATAATGAGAGAGACATCCTTCCGTTGAGAGGACGGTGGTTGCATTGATGTAAAGGTCCGTGACGTATCTGACGAATTCCTCAAGTAGGACAAGGGAAACGACCATGGATACTAGCGCGTCGTGAAAGGCTTTGACGGCATCTAAAGTGGCAAGGTGGCATTCCCTAAGTCGGTTCCTGGCTGTCCAGAGGATAGAATCCAGGGCGGCCAGGTTCTCCGCCCTACCATCGGCGGAAATAAACGCGCGCTGACGGATATCAGTCAATGCAGCCTTCCGTAGTCTTTCGGCTAGGATGCGGTAGAGATATCTCACTACTACCGACTATTAAGGGCTCGGAGAGCTACGGGTACTTTTCTCCACTACCGGGTACTCATCGGGCCCTGGCCCTGGTGCCGACTTTAACGGAATCGATAGGCTGGCGACCTCCTCAGTGAAGATCGGATCCCAGATGTTCTTTAGGTTAGCGTCGGGAGATTTAGACTGAATAAGGAAGTCCTTGGAGTGGTGCTCCAGGATGGGCCTCCAATGGTCTTGTAGATCCTCCATGGGGTGGAGGACGCCCTTCATTCCCTCCAATACCTCCTGAACGGCTCGTCGGCGATCTTTGCTCCAGAGGGCTTTAATCTGAGTGAACTCCTTCTGCGCTGTTTTTCCTTTGACGGCGCAATACCATCTCCGCGCTGTCTTATCATGGGAGTCGGGGGTGGCCTCGAAATTGGGTCCTCCCGGGAGGTGTAGGTGGAAAGACTTCCCGAAATCAGATGCTAATGTCGGGTCGTACGTTCGCGCCCTGTAGTTCCCTTTGAGCGATGGACACCAGGTATCCGTCCCATATGTCCCCTCCAGGCGATGACGGTCTTAAGGCGGTCCTCTGATGGTCGACGGCATAGATGCACTAACTTGGGGAGCATTCGGAACGTCATCCTCGTCCGAGGAGGAGGAGTCATGGGGAGTTGTTGTGGAAGCTGGCTCAGCGAGAGCCGCTTGAACGAGGGGCTTGTACTCGGCTCTACGACGAACTCCCTTGATAGCCTCCTGGGTTCTTCCTGGGACGAGGGATAGGTGTCGTTCATAAACCGGACGTACCTCTTGGTGGCATCAGCATCCACCAGGGCCATCAACTGAAGCTCTTCGTCATTCCACCTCATCTTCTTCTCTGGGACAGCGTTAACCTCCTCCGGATGTTTGGTTCAACGACGGACTCACCGATACGAATAAGCGTTGACAGTCGGGACAGACAGCAGCACCAGTGGTGTAGTGATCTGCGGGAGCGGGGCAGCATCGGTAGAGTGGAAAGATGGTGCGCCTCCGGGTGACGAGGTCGACGGGTTTGTTTTAACAGGACTGCCGGGTTGAAGCACACGGCGGGGATTGCTTCCTTTCTTATTAGTTTTCGGACCTGCTTGAAACGAACCTGGAGAGTTGGTAACACTCTGGGCCATAAAACCCCCTGCCATTCGTACGAACTCCCTCCCTTAGGCAGTCAGGGGAGCGGGTTTGAGTCTGCGACCTTGGTGGGGGTTCGCGTGGATTCGATCCGCCATGTTTGGCCACAAGTTAACCTGTGGTTACCAGTGTCGCCACCGAGGAGGCACATGGTCGGTTTTGGCCACTAATGTAATACTCAACGTTAAGCATATTTCACGTCCGGTGCGTATCGGGGGCCACGCACAGTATAAATAGGATACATTAGTAGTGGATCGTCTGGATACTCACCAAGCAAGCTAAGCGTTCCCGTTAACTGTTCATTCGGATTGAGACGCACAAGATTGTAATATTCGGTTATGTTACCAGTGATACGCAACGTTTGAGAATGAATTAGAACTAAGCATGTCTTTGTTTTCAGTGGTTTCCGTAAAATATGTTGGAAGTTTACTGTTCATATACTTCATTTTATCTTGAAGATCCTCACGATCGCTTTGAAGATCAACAGCTGTATAGACGTCCGGTATTATATTGTAATATTCGTGGGTTTAATAAAATTTAACTTCTAAGACGAAAACTATTTATTTACACTAATTATTAAAGAACGTAAAAACATTATTAAATTAGTACTAAACCTTGCTTGAATTNTAACATATGCCGCCCGCCTTGAACGACAGCGTTCAACAAAATAAATGTCCTTTGAACCTAATGCTATAATCACTCACACACGACACATAATTATTTACACTGAATGGTGTAATTTAGTCGATTGGTAGCAAACACAATTTTTTGACTGTTCGCGTATAAAGTACGGTTGCCGTTTTCACTGTCACTATATTGTCTGCCAGGATGTAGTACCGTAATTCGTCCTACCTTCCACTGCATGACTGGTAGATGGTCTTCCTTCAGGATCGCGAGAGCCCCTTCCTTGATCGATGAATCTTCATTGTGCTGCTTCCATTTGTTGCGAATATGCAACTCGTTCAAGTATTCCCTGTGCCATCTTGCCCAAAAATGCTGCTTCATTTTCTGAATATGTTGCCATACTGACAAGCGATTATTGGGAATGTTGACAAGATTTGTGTCGGGTAAGCTACTGTTTGATTCGCCAATAAGGAAATGATTGGGAGATAGTGCGGTTAAATCATTAGGGTCTGAAGAAAGTGGAGTTAAAGGGCGTGAATTTAGGACTGCCTCTATTTCTACAATGTATGTATACAATTGTTCGTAAGTAAATAATGTTTCTCCAACAACGCGAACAACGTGATGTTTAAAGGACTTTACGGCCGCTTCCCAAAGTCCGCCGAAATGCGGGGAGCGAGGAGGAGAAAAATGCCAATTGATACCTTTCATAGCTAGGGTATCCCTTAATTTATTATTATGATCGTTAGACTAAAATAAATTGTAAAGTTCTTTTAGTTGGTTTTTTGCGTCAATAAAATTTGTTGCATTATCTGAAAATATATTTTTGCATAACCCTCTTCTAGCCAAAAAACGTTTGATCGCTGACAAACAAGATTCTGTTGTAAGATTGCCAACAAGCTCTAAGTGGATAGCCTTAGTTAGAAAGCAAACAAAGATTGCAACGTAGACCTTTATGCGCTTAGTATTTCTGTATTCCTTTTCTTTCATAAAAAACGGTCCGCAATAGTCAATACCAACATTTTCGAAGCTATAACTGTACTTTTTGGTAGATCAGCCATTAAATACTTGTTAGTATTTGACGATGGATTTACCTTGAAACATCTAATACATTTGCGAATTATATGCCGCGTGGCATTTTTGCCATCAATAGGCCAATAATTCTGCCTAACCGCATTTAAAGTGCATTGTATACCTGCATGCATTTGCCGTACATGTTCTCTTTGAATTATCAAACGAGTTACGTGGTGAGTTGCACTCCTTTTGTTTACAGGAGATCCTGATTGAAGATCTTGAATTTCTTTAGAGAACGTTTCTGTTTGAATTAGGCACATTAAACGAGTATGGGAGGCATCGAGTTCTAACAACGAAAGTGGACCTGTATATGTATTTTTCTGACGTAAATTTGCAATGAAGCGTAATACATATGCTAAAGTTCTTTGAAGTTTATTAAATGAAGAGAACCTTTCTCTCTTCATTTAATAAACTTTATTATCTGCTGACGAAATATGTAACCAGTCTTTAGAATCAGTACAATTTCGAATTTCAGCTACACGGTTACTTACAAAGGTTTTAAGTTTGTGCGGTGAAGTATTTATCCAGTGCAGTACTATCATTGAATCTGACCAGAATTTTATAGTATCAAATTTTGTTTTTAAGGCCGAAATTGTTCGTTTATAAAGTCTTGTCAGTAGTACTGCTGCACATAACTCTAATCGCGGCAAAGATATTGTTTTCAAAGGAGCTACTCTAGATTTGGCACATATTAATTGTGTGCTTATGTTACCTGATTCATCCGCAGATCTAGCATAGATACAAGCACCGTAGGCCTTTTCGCTTACATCACAAAAACAATGTAATTGGAGATTACCTGATGTATTGAATAGTAAACGCGGTACCATGAAATTGTTTAAAAAAGAGAGTTCTCCTTTATATTTTTGCCACATCGTGTATATTGACTGTGGAACTGACTCGTCCCAATCTAATTTACATTTCCACAGCTCTTGTTTTTTGCTAAAATTATGACTGGTCCTAGCAAACCTAAAGGATCAAAAAGTTGTGAGACTTACGATAATATTGTCCGTTTTGTAACGTTGGTTTGATTAGAAGAATTAAATGATACAGAGTAAGTAATATTATCATTGACCTGATCCCAATATACACCTAGCGTTTTTTTACTGGAAGACGAATCGAATAAAAATTGAGTTTCTTGTGAAATATGATCCATGTTTTCAATTAAGGCTGTGTTGTTTGATGCCCATTTTCGAAACTTAAAACCACCTAAATTACATAATTTTATTAGTTTGTCCCTGAGTTTTCGTGCGTGTTCTAATGTTGAGGCTCCGGTGAGTAGATCATCTACATAAAAATCGTTTTTGAGCACTTCAGCTGCCAAAGGAAAATTTTTACCATCGTCGTCGGCTAATTGTTTTAAACATCTTACTGCGGTGAATGGAGTTGAAGCTGTGCCATATGTAACCGTATTCAATTGAAATGTTTGTATTGGTTCATCTTTGTTATTTCGCCATAATATTTTTTGATAAATAGCATCATTCCTATGCATTTTTATTTGCCTAAACATCTTTTCTATGTCAGCTGTCATAACATACCTATGAGTTCTAAATCTAGTTAACAAAGAGAAAATATCATCCTGAATAGTTGGACCTACCATCAGTGCGTCGTTAAGTGAAAGACCTGTAGTCGTTTTCGCGGAACCGTCAAAAACTACCCTTAACTTTGTTGTAAGACTCGTATGTTTGATAACCGCATGATGAGGTAGATAAAAACCTGATTGGGTTGAAGTTGTATCTGATACGTTTGACATATGACCTAATTTTTGATATTCTTCCATAAAATTACGATATTCAAGTTGCATCTCAGGGTTTTTTTGGAATTTTCGTTCCAAAGAATAGAAGCGTTTTAGTGCTAATTGATATGAGTCTCCTAATTTATGCTGATTTGAATTAAAAGGAAGGCGTACGGTATACCGTCCATTATTGGTATCGCGTGTTTTATTCATCTGAAAATGCAACTCACATGCGTTTTCCTCTTCAGATAAATGTTTATCAAAGTTACACTCTTCTAACCGCCAAAATTTTTCTAATTGCTTTTGAATGGGTGAGGTTACAAAATGGCAATAAGTATCACGCAGGATGTGTATTTACCCTACCAGAAACGAGCCGGCCTTATTTAGTTTTTTGTAAAACTGTTGTTTTATTGGGCAGTCTTATTTGTCCTACACAAAGTAATTTGTAAAATATATATTCACCTAGCAGGAGATCAATTTCAGAAGGTTTATGAAACTCTGGATCGGCTAAAGTTATATTTTTTGGTATTTTTAAGCCTTTTCTATCAACTTGTCTAGAAGGTAAATTTGCCGTGATAATTGGTAGTACCAGTAGTGTAACCTTTTCTTCGAAACTATCGTTTCTCGCCTTAACAGATGTTTCAACGGAATGTCTAACAATGCTACGAGATTGACCTAAACCTAAAGCTGGTAAATTTATGTTTTGCTTGGATAATTTTAATTGATTTGCTAATTTTTCAGTTATAAAATTTGACTGTGAACCAGCATCTAATAAAACTCTACATTCGTGTGGTTGATTTTGCGCGTCTAAAATAATTATGCGAGCTGTCGATAATAAAACCTCATTTGCCTGAACAGAAGTAAATGATGAAGTTGTAGGTTCGTCAGAGTTATCACTTGTTGTGTTTGAAGTAACTTGTGCTACCTTAGTAGATGTAGTAGGTAAATGAAGAAGGGTATTGTGTCTACCTAGGCATTTCCTACAGGAGCTAGATTTACAAGAAAAAGTTTTGTGACCTGGTTTTAAGCAGTTTATGCAAAGATTTGATCTTTTCGCTGATTCTATTCTTTCTTGAGTATTTAATTTTAAGAATGTGTCGCAGTTATATATATTATGATTTTTAGAACAAATTGAGCAAGAATTATTTACTTGAGTCGTGTGGTACGAATGCATGTTTCGTTTGCTAGTGTGATGCTGAGAATTATACTTGTTAGATGGAGATTGGTTACTTTTTACGTTATTAATTACTTTTTTGAATAAGGGGACCGGCTCTGTATCACGAGAAATTTTGTTTAAAAATAATAAAAAACTTGAAAATGTTGGTCTCTGATCTTCTTCAATAGAACGTTCCCATAATGTGCGTGTTTGTTTATCTAATTTAGCCGAAACAATATATATTAACATTTCATGCCATTCAACCGGTTGTTCAAGAGCCTTTAGTGCATTAACATGCATTTCAGCCTGTTCTGATAATGATCGTAATGCAGCGTAAGAAGAATCCTTAGAAATTTCAGGCAATTCAAAAAGAGCTCGAAGATGACTGCAAATTATTTTTCGTGGATTGTTAAACCTTTTTTTAAGAAGGTTCCATGCAATTGAATAATTATCTTCGGATGCGTTAAGCGAGTTAACTACGCCAGCAGCATCGCCTATTAGGTATGATTTTAAGAGATGAAATTTATGTACAACCGGGATTGAATCACTATCATGGATCAAAGATTTAAATGTATCGTAGAAACTATGCCACTCAATGAAATCACCATTAAATTGTTTAATGTTTATTTTTGGAAGGATGGATTGCGATGAAGACGCATTTTGGCTAGGAGTTACAGGACTATTTGCAACTGTACGATCTCGCTCAGTAAGGTTTAAATGATGAATTTGTTTTGCTATATTAACTGAACATTCAAAATGAAGATTTTCTACCTCCTCTCTCTCGCTTTCGTGATCTACGGCTTCGTCTAAACATTCTATTTGATTTTGAATTTCACACCACTCTTTATATGCTTCTTCTAGTCTACCGTTACGGTTTTCTAACACAAAAAAATCTAAGCTTTCATGAGAATGTATATATGTATGAATACGGGTAATTTGTCCCTTTTTAACACCACGTTGTTTGATAAGAACTTTAAGTGATTCAGATGCCATTGTGAAGTACTATGTAACGTATAAAATAAAGTAGAAACAGAGGCTTGCAAGGAAATAAAAAATTGGAAAAGGATAGCGAATCAAAGTACTTACTTGAAGTTCCTTGTTGAAAGTGGACGAATTTTGGTAATGGAATAGGACCTCTGATCCGTTGATTAAAATTGTACAATCGGCTGCGTCGAGGTATGCGATATTCAGACGATGAAAGTTAGGAAATTTACTGTTCCGCTGGCTGCTACTGATGTCCAAAACGGCTGCTTCGTAAAATTTCACTTTTTTCGATGTAAAAAACCACTGATCCGGCTCGAAGGACCAAATAAAAAATGTACAAACGTTGTACGTTGCACGCCAAATTAATTTTATGCAACTAGTTAAATTGGATCGTGATTTCGATGAAGAATAAAAATTCACTGTTTTATTTAAAACATTTAATTGAACTTCTATTCTAATCACTAAAAACTAAACTTCAACGTCTAAATTATAACTATCAAATTCGCCCAACAAAGAAAACTATTTTTGGGTGGTTACTGGAACAAAACTTACTTGTTTGAGCGATGAAATCTGAATGATGTCTGATTCTTAATGTACTATATCTACCAACAGGTAAATTGGTGAATATTATTTTAGCGGGGGTGAATAACTAGAAACTGAATATAATACAGAATATGGAAAGCCCTATCATTAAATGTGAGCACAATCGCCATACAACATTTCTTTCCAGTTTATAAGGGTTCTACGAATACCTAGGTAAAATGTAAATTGGTCTTGTTGTCACTAACTTAGACACTATTTAAAATTGCAAACATGAATTTAAATTAAAAATATTTCATGTACAAAAAAAGAGAAAACTGAGAAACAGACTTCATGTATTTATCAATTTTTTGAAGCTTAATATCAATCTTGTCACATTTGTTGTCCATTTTGTCATTGACTTTGATCCATAATTTATCCAGACTTTTGATCGACGTCATTTTGGAATCAAGATCAGCTAGACTATCCCACGAATTAATAGAATATTGTATATGATGAATAGTCCAGTGATTTAGTAGAGCAGGATACTACTAATTCAGATTTTTTTAATACTGCAGCAACTAGAGGTGCACAAAATTTTTGGTAGATTTGAAACTAGCATGTATTAAGTAAGTTTTATAAACTATGAAATTCGCGGCAACAGACAAAAAGTTAAATGTTATTAACATTTTATAGAATTAGTGGTTATTCTAGTTTTATTTGAATTTTTGACGAGTCTTTGTATAGAAAAGAAAAGAGGCCGATCAGTAATGGTCAGTAATAATCAGCATGGTAGGGTTAGGAGTTTCGTTGTCAATTGTTGTTATACGTGTTCGTTTAATTCATTTAATATTGAATTGTAATATTCTACATTAGGCTGGTTATTAACTATGGATTCCTTATCGAGAAGTTCGTCAAGATCTATCTCATCTATGGTATTTTCTAGCGCCTTTATTTCTACTCTTGAAAGGGCATCATCTACAAAGTTTTTCTTACCTTTTATTTGCTTAGTATTAAAATTATATTCCTGAAGTTTTTTCTTCTAACGACATAGTTTGCTGTGTGGTTCTTTGAGACTGTTGGTCAATACCAAAGATTATTGATCCGTTTGTAAAAAAACTCTCCCTCCAAAAATACAAGGTCGGAACTGTTTACGCGCATCTATAATTGCAAGTAGTTCTTTTTCGACTGTTGAATAATTTCTTTCGGCGGCGTTTAATGTTCGTGAATAGAAATAAATTGGGTGTTTATCTTGTGAAAAAACTGATAAAGACATATTTAAGGCATCTGCGGTTATAACAAGCTGTTTATTAAAGTTCGGCTAGGCAAGTACTGGTGCATTTGAAATTAAAATTTTTAACTTTTTGTATGGCTTCTATAAAATCTGAATTTTTTGATTTTACATTGCTATTTTTTTTCGAACACTTAGGGGGAATACAATTTTAGCATATCCTTTAATAAATGTACGGTAGTAACCTGAAAGTCCTGGAAATACTCTTAATTCCCTTATATTTGTGAAATTTTAAAATTATTGATAGTTTTGCACTTTTCGGGGTTAGGTTTAAAACCTCCAGTAGATATTGCGTAGCCTAGAAAGGAGATTTCTCTTTTTAAAAATTCGCTTTTATCCAATGAAATCTTTAAATTTACTGTTCTGCGTTTTTCAAAAACCTTTTTAAGATGTATAATGTAACAATTTTTACAAAATATGACGATGTCGTTCATGTAAACTAAAACTAATTTATAGATATATTCCTTAGAACCTCGTCCATCATCCTTGGGAACGTTGCGTGTGCATTCTTCAGTCCAAATGGCATTCTCACATATTCATAGTGCCCATTTTCCACAGAAAAGGCGGTTTTTTCAGTAGATTTACCGTTCATGGGTATCTGATGGAATCCGGAGGCTAAATCCAGTGTGGTGTAGTAAGAACACTTTCCTCGTGCGTCAAGAACGTAGTCGATTTAGGGAAGCGGATGTTTGTCCTCTATCGTCTTTTTATTTACATCTTGGAAGTCGATTACCATCCTCCATTTCTTCTTGCCTGAGGTATCTTCTTCGGGTCAATCCAAACTGGACTTGAATGTGGTGATACGCTAAGTCTTATAATATTATTCGACAGAAGTTTCTGTATCTGCCTCTATATTCCTTTTTTCAGTTTTTGTGGGTATCTAAATGACTTGTCATACATGGGTTCATTATCTGTTATTCTTATATTGTGTTTCATGGATGTTACAGTGGTCAATTTGGTTTGTGCCTTGTGATATATCTGTCTATATTCAGAGTATAGTTTAAGTATTTTATTTTTTTCTTCTGCATTCATATGTTCCATTCGTAAGTCCTTCAGTGGGTGGAAGTAGTTGTCATTGTCTTCTACGGGTGGATCGTTATTACATACATGGTTGTCTAATGGGTAAACTTCAATTGGTTTGTGTATTATTAAGTTATTTAAACAGTAACCTAACCTATGTGATTGATTTATTTCAAAATATCTAGTTATATTTTCGTGATTATTAATTACTCAAGTACCTTTATCGATATTAACATGTATTTTTGTAAGACTACATGAATTAATTACCTTGTCTCTAGTTGCATGAACAAAGCATTAATTTTTTTCAAATCTGCATTACTTATTAATGCGTCGAATGTATTATGAATATTGAATACTAAAAAATTCTATTACTGTTCTATTACCAAGGAGACAAGGGATCTCCCTGGCGCACTACGCGACGAATCATAATGAGAGAGACATCCTTCCGTTGAGAGGACGGTGGTTGCATTGATGTAAAGGTCCGTGACGTATCTGACGAATTCCTCAAGTAGGACAAGGGAAACGACCATGGATACTAGCGCGTCGTGAAAGGCTTTGACGGCATCTAAAGTGGCAAGGTGGCATTCCCTAAGTCGGTTCCTGGCTGTCCAGAGGATAGAATCCAGGGCGGCCAGGTTCTCCGCCCTACCATCGGCGGAAATAAACGCGCGCTGACGGATATCAGTCAATGCAGCCTTCCGTAGTCTTTCGGCTAGGATGCGGTAGAGATATCTCACTACTACCGACTATTAAGGGCTCGGAGAGCTACGGGTACTTTTCTCCACTACCGGGTACTCATCGGGCCCTGGCCCTGGTGCCGACTTTAACGGAATCGATAGGCTGGCGACCTCCTCAGTGAAGATCGGATCCCAGATGTTCTTTAGGTTAGCGTCGGGAGATTTAGACTGAATAAGGAAGTCCTTGGAGTGGTGCTCCAGGATGGGCCTCCAATGGTCTTGTAGATCCTCCATGGGGTGGAGGACGCCCTTCATTCCCTCCAATACCTCCTGAACGGCTCGTCGGCGATCTTTGCTCCAGAGGGCTTTAATCTGAGTGAACTCCTTCTGCGCTGTTTTTCCTTTGACGGCGCAATACCATCTCCGCGCTGTCTTATCATGGGAGTCGGGGGTGGCCTCGAAATTGGGTCCTCCCGGGAGGTGTAGGTGGAAAGACTTCCCGAAATCAGATGCTAATGTCGGGTCGTACGTTCGCGCCCTGTAGTTCCCTTTGAGCGATGGACACCAGGTATCCGTCCCATATGTCCCCTCCAGGCGATGACGGTCTTAAGGCGGTCCTCTGATGGTCGACGGCATAGATGCACTAACTTGGGGAGCATTCGGAACGTCATCCTCGTCCGAGGAGGAGGAGTCATGGGGAGTTGTTGTGGAAGCTGGCTCAGCGAGAGCCGCTTGAACGAGGGGCTTGTACTCGGCTCTACGACGAACTCCCTTGATAGCCTCCTGGGTTCTTCCTGGGACGAGGGATAGGTGTCGTTCATAAACCGGACGTACCTCTTGGTGGCATCAGCATCCACCAGGGCCATCAACTGAAGCTCTTCGTCATTCCACCTCATCTTCTTCTCTGGGACAGCGTTAACCTCCTCCGGATGTTTGGTTCAACGACGGACTCACCGATACGAATAAGCGTTGACAGTCGGGACAGACAGCAGCACCAGTGGTGTAGTGATCTGCGGGAGCGGGGCAGCATCGGTAGAGTGGAAAGATGGTGCGCCTCCGGGTGACGAGGTCGACGGGTTTGTTTTAACAGGACTGCCGGGTTGAAGCACACGGCGGGGATTGCTTCCTTTCTTATTAGTTTTCGGACCTGCTTGAAACGAACCTGGAGAGTTGGTAACACTCTGGGCCATAAAACCCCCTGCCATTCGTACGAACTCCCTCCCTTAGGCAGTCAGGGGAGCGGGTTTGAGTCTGCGACCTTGGTGGGGGTTCGCGTGGATTCGATCCGCCATGTTTGGCCACAAGTTAACCTGTGGTTACCAGTGTCGCCACCGAGGAGGCACATGGTCGGTTTTGGCCACTAATGTAATACTCAACGTTAAGCATATTTCACGTCCGGTGCGTATCGGGGGCCACGCACAGTATAAATAGGATACATTAGTAGTGGATCGTCTGGATACTCACCAAGCAAGCTAAGCGTTCCCGTTAACTGTTCATTCGGATTGAGACGCACAAGATTGTAATATTCGGTTATGTTACCAGTGATACGCAACGTTTGAGAATGAATTAGAACTAAGCATGTCTTTGTTTTCAGTGGTTTCCGTAAAATATGTTGGAAGTTTACTGTTCATATACTTCATTTTATCTTGAAGATCCTCACGATCGCTTTGAAGATCAACAGCTGTATAGACGTCCGGTATTATATTGTAATATTCGTGGGTTTAATAAAATTTAACTTCTAAGACGAAAACTATTTATTTACACTAATTATTAAAGAACGTAAAAACATTATTAAATTAGTACTAAACCTTGCTTGAATTATTCCATTTATTAACACTACTTATGATATATCACTATTTACTGCGCTATTTATTTCACTGCTATCACTGTCAATTTATTTCTCGATCCACTTTTTCTTCTTCTTCTTCTTATTTTTACTCTCTCGGCAATCGTCTCTTCCTTTAAATACTCTTTTGTTTCCCTTCGGGAACCTTCTCAAACCGTCCGGTAAAGTTTCTTTTTCTTTGAACTGATTAATTGCTGCTAGAACACAGGTACGACACACTCATTTACAAATACAGCGCACATGAAGAAAGGTTCCCGCGGCTAGTCGGCGAATCGAATCTGCACGGAAGATATAGTTCTTAATAATCTGGCCTGCGCCTCCTCTTCATTTGCACCGGCGAATGGAGCCAACCGATTAAAATGGACTACCTTCGGCTGCCCATTTGGAGTTTTCTTAATTCGGTAGATCACGTCGTTAATCCTCTTAACTATCTCATAGGGTCCTTCCCAATTCTGTTTGAACTTAGGTAATAGTCTACGACGACGACGAGGATTATACAACAAACAAGACCTCCAGTTTGGTAACCACCTGCTGTAGCCTTGATATCGTTGTTTTCTTTAATTCTATCACTAGCTAGCTGCGTATGCAGACGAACCGACTCGTGGATATCGTTAAGCTTTCTTCGGAGGTTGGTAACATAATTTTCTCCAGCCAAGTCATCTCCTGGTTTACAGCCGAACTTGAGGTCACAAGGTAGTCGTAACTCCCTTCCAAAAAGGACACTGGCAGGTGTTTAGCCAGTCGTTTCGTGGACAGATGAACGGCATGCCATTAAAAATAAAGGCAAATAGCGGTTCCTATCCCTGTGGTGACCAGACACTGCCTTGGAGAGATTTTTAAACAAGGTCCGATTCATTCGTTCAACCATGCCGTCCGATTGTGGATGGAGTGGTGTAGTTTGAGATTTCTTCATTCCCAGGAGCTCGCATATTCCACGGAATATAGCGGATTCGAAATTCCTCCCTTGGTCTGAGTACAACTCCAAGGGCACCCCAAAACCACTGATCAACTCTTTCACCAGCTCCTCAACTATGGTTTCCGACTCCTGGTTCGGAAGAACATAGGCTTCAACCCACTTGGTAAGATAGTCCATAACGACCACGATGTACTTGTTACCTTTCTAGGACTCTGGGAATGGACCCGCCACATCAATTGCGATTCGTCCGAAGCGGCCACCGACATTGTATTGACACGTTGGCGACTTTGGCCTTTTCTGTGATCCATTACTCGCGGCACAGGTGGTACACTTCTTACACCAATTCTTGACATCTTCCTTACAGTTCACCCAATAAAATCGCTGTCGAACTTTCCCAAGCGTCTTATTCACTCCAAAATGACCACCGGATGGTCCACCATGAAGTTGCAGTATCTTCTAACGTTGTTTCGAGGAATAACCAGTTGTTCCTTATCTTCGTCTCCATCTGGACTTTCAACAACACGCTTCAGGATGCCATCATCCAAAACCATCGAGTCCCACTGAGCCCATAACGATTTTAGTACTTGAGCACAGGAAGAAATTTGGTGCTACGTTGGTCGTTTTCCGTCTCTTTTCCATTCCATCACCTTCTTCAAGTCCGGGTCGTTTTCTTAGTCGTGTTTTATATTTTCAGGTGACCACTCGTCATCGATTACCGTGATTCGTCAAATTGCCTCTTCATTCTTTTCCATTCGATCATACTGCTTGCAGTCTGTTTGACGTCGAGTACTTGGGAAAGGAGTATATTTCCTACACTGCCTCCTCGTATGACCTAGTTTGCCGCAATTCCAACATCTTAACTTTCGAGTTGTTTTATCGAACTTGGAGGTGATTCTGACGAATCCGTTTCTTCACGCAGTAACCGAACCCTTTCCTGTTTGCAATAGGCCCGTTTAACAGTTTTGTACTCCAATGCACGAGCCAAAGCATCAGCTAGCGTCTTAGGTCGGTCAAGGCGTATTCGTTGTTGAATGTCACTGTCCCGAAGTCCATCAGTAAATGCCTCCACTGCCAACCTTTCCATCAATTCTTCTGGAGTATTAGGATAGGCCAGTCGAATTCTTGTAGGGATTCCGTTGGCTTCTGCTGACGGGTTACCGCTGTTAAATGAGCCTCGCCGTAGCGCAGCTCTAACCGTTTTACCAACTGTTCATAATCCGCCAATTCTTCCGAGGAAAAGGTATTCAAAATGTCACAGGAATCTCCACGAAGCGCAACGGTCAACGCAGGGGCTTTTTCCTCAGGCGCCCAGTTATTCGCCTTGGCAGCCGCCTCGAATAGCTTGTGGTATGTGACCAATGAGGACTGTAGCGGTAACACGGTTAAAATTAATTTTTATATTCGTTTTAATTGAATTTTTATTATTATTATTGTTTTGTAAATATNTTCCTTGTTTCTAAATTTTCTCTGTCTTTCACTTCTCTTTTTAGCTTCTTTTGCTCTTCGGTCTTCGTTAATAACAGGTCTGATTTCTTCATTAATTATGGGTTGTATTTCGTCGTCAGTTAGTGGAGGACTATTCTGGCGTATAAAATTATTAGTGGTTTGTTTCAATAGCTGTTTTCTTTGCCTGTAGTTTGATGAATAATTTTTTTCTAGTTATTCGTTGCTCTCGTGGTGTCATGTCTTCAACATTTTTTCTTTGTCCTTTCTCTTTTTTCCTTAAGTACTGAAGTTTTTGTTTTTCTTTGTATTCCGCTAATTTAATGGGGTCGCTTTTAATTCTGGCTAAGCGAGCCTTTTCGGCTTCTCTCTTTTTTTTTAGTGTTTCTTCCCTAGTCAATTTGCTTTTAGCGTGCCGCATGTTTTAAACTGAAATATAAAATAGAAATGCTTATACACGGTAGCAATTGAGATAAAAGTGCTCCAAAATTAAAAAAAACATCAGTACCATGGAAACACGTCAGTCCTCTGGCGCGATGCCTGACAAAGGACTGACGCCAACGGACTGACGAAAAAGACATAATTTGAGGTTATAATCAGAACTAATGTTTTTATTGGTAATTCCGAGCATCAACAAACTACATTTTAACAAATCATAGTTAACTATGTATAAATGAAAATAAACCTGAGATTAACAAGAAAATAACGACTGACCACAGGACTGAAATTTTGACTGACTCAGCACGTGTACAGACGACAAATACAACCCAAGCACTGGTACAGTTATGGCGGCCATCAAATTGTGCGGTCCGCAACTAACTTCATTACCAACATTAAAATTCAAACAGCGATTTGACTTTGAGTCGGTGATAATTTGGCGCGAATTTCGAATTTAAACAACGCACAACGGACTGACGAATGAAACAAACACAAAGTTTCTTAATTTTTTTTAAATAATGTGGAGAACATTGCATTATGAAAGTTGTAGTATATATTACTATGTACATCACAGATTGTAGTAGATTAATAAGTTTTCTTAAATCAATGATAATGTTTAATAGATAGTCACTTGATTGTTGGTTTTCGGGATTGTGACATGCCAAAGGATTGACGTTTTAAGCATTTACTGTGGTTTTTTATTAACTTGTATTTAAAATGAAGAGCTGTGATTGGGTGACCAAATAAAGGACTTTTCATTGTTTTAAAATAAATTGTAATCTCAATAAAATATAATAAGACTTTCCATATATTGACTGATGACATTGAGTTACCCAATTTTTGTATATTCACCCATATATATTCTAGAGGTTTACTTACAAAATGTACAATATTCTTTAAAATTTTGATACTTACTCCATCAACTCCGCCACTTTTATCTTTTATTTGTAATATGATGTTAGTGATTTCTTGTTGATTTGTTGGTCTTAAGAAAATAGATTTTTTATTTTGTTCTGGTGGCTTAAAAGTTGAATTTTTCGGTTTTATTATCTTATTAGCTAGCGCAGGCCCTACGCTATTAAAAAAATTATTGAAAGCATTTATTTGTGTATTGTCTATTTTTCCCCCATTTTCATCAATTAAATAAGGTGGTGAACCATTATTTGTTTTTTGTGACTGTTAATTTTACTTTTCACGAGCTGCCAAAATCTTTTAGTATTTGAGATCACTTTTTGAAATTGTAATTTTTCATAATTATATTTCGCCTTGTTTATTATTTTTTTAGGTAATTAGAGTAATTTTTAGAAGCGATTTTCGAAGTTTCGTTATTAAGATCATTTTTCCAACTTAAATATAATTTTTCTTTTTTTTCACTTGCTTTTATTATTCCTTGAGTTATCCATGGGTACCCATGTCTGGTTTTTTGTTTACTTGTTTAATTATTGTTGAATTTTTAATTGAAAGGTTTTTTGTAATTTAGCTCATACTGGTCGCCTGATGATATAATAATTCTATTAGAAAATTGGCATAGTGAATACGGGATTTTTTGCTGATGTATGTTGGGTGTCATTAGTGTCATCTTCTCTTTCGTTTTCTTTATGGAATGCTTCTATTATTTCGTCTGCATTATCTATTTCGAGGGTTTCTTCGGGATCAATGTTAGGTAGGTGTGAAATAAGGTCTAAATCGTTATCGTCAGTTACTGTTTCATTAGTATTTATCTCAATTAGAGAGACAGTATCTGCAAGTACTTTTTCTTTACCTTCTTTATATTGAACTGTATAGTCAAATTCTTCTAGTCTTAGTCTCCATTTAGTAAGGCGGGAATTGGGATTTTTTAGTGAAAAAAGCCAAACTAAGGGTTTATGATCTGTTTCTATTATGAATGGTCCTCTGTAAATATAAGGTCTGAAATGTTTAGTTGCTTCTACAATGGCAAGTAATTCGCGATCTATAGTGAAGTAGTTTCTTTCTGCGGAATTCAGTGTACGGGATGAAAACGCTATCGGCTTGGAGTTTTGTGATAGTACGCCACTGATGGCGACATTGGAAGCAGCCGTAGTAAGGTGAAAAGTTTTTTAAAAATCTGGATAAACAAGGATGGGAGCGTTAGTTAAAAGTTCCTTGCACTGGGTAAAGCATTCTAGGTATTCGGGATTTGAAATATCGATTTTTGTACCTTTCTTTAAGCATTTAGTGAATGGTTCCACTATTTTTGTGAAATTTTTAATAAATCTTCTGTAATATCCTACAAGGCCTAGAAAAGCTTTAATTTCTTTTGTGATTTTCGGTAAAGGGTATTGGCATGATACCATCGGGTGTTATTACGTGACCAAGAAAAGCTACTTCTTTTCGAAGGAACTCAGACTTGTCTAGTTGGACTCTAAGATTGAGGTGACGTAATTTTTCAAAAATCTGCTTTATGTGAAAGATATGCTCTTGAAGGGATTTTGAAAAAATTACGACATCATCCATGTAAACAAAACAGGATTTATATAGATGTTCTCCATTACTCGTTGAAACGTACTGGGAGCATTTTTTAAACCGAACGGCATGCGTAAGTACTCGTAATGACGGGTAAGTATATACTGTGAAGGCAGTTTTTTCGATGGATTCGGGGTCCATTTCGATTTGGTGAAATCTCTGAGCCAAATCCAGTGTGGAAAAATAGACAAATTTACCAAGATTGTCAAGGATTTCTTCGATGCGAGGAAGAAGGTATCTATCTTCTATAGTTTTTTCGTTTAGTTTTTGATAATCAATAACCAAACGCCATTTACGTTTACCGCTGGCATCTAGCTTTTTGGGGACAATCCATACGGGTGAACTGTAGGGGGAGATGCTTGGTCTTATAATTTTGTTATCTAAAAGCTTTTGAATTTGGTCTTGAATTTCAGTTTTTAAGTGGTATGGGTATCTGAAGGATTTACGAAAAACGGGGTCATTATCTACTGTTCGAATTTTATGTTTGACGTTTGTAAATTTTAGGTCAGTGTTTTCATAATAGAATACGTCACTATATTTTTTACAAAGAGCTATTATTTCCGCCTTTTTCTTCGATATTTAAATATTCTGTTCGAATTAATTGTGAGATATCGACTTTGTGGGAAGGGGTTTTCTTTTTCTTCTTTTATGGTTACATTGTCCAAAGGTCGTACCGTCATTTGTTAATGTAAATTAATTTCAATTTCGCTCTCCTTTGATAAAGGCAGAGTGCAATAGCCGTTTTTTGCGTATGTTATGGATTCGGGAATGATTAATCCGTTATAGTTTAGTTCTGGAACGATTACTTGGCTGCTATCGATGTTAACCGGAATTTTTATTACAGATTTTACCTTTTCTTTATAGGATTTAAAGTTTTTTGGATTGAGTTCCAGATAAAAAGGAATTCTAGCGTTGCTAATAGTTGTTGATTATGGTCTATTTTGACGCCTAATTTTTCAAAATCTTCGCAACCCAAGAGGGCATCAAAGCGGTTGTGCCAGTTTAGTACATGAAAATTAATTTCTTTACTTATTTGTTATTCTTGTAGCAAAGTGTACCGAACATTATATTCATTTGTTATTTCGTTTCCTAGGCCTTTTACGGTAAATGTTTTTCAAAAAGCGAATTGCGAAAGTATTTGCGAGCAACTTCAGGGTTCATTATCGAATTGGAAGCGCCAGTCAATAAGTATTTTTAAATTAAAACTAGGTAGAGTAATGAAAGTAGTCTGGGTCTTATTAATATTGTATTTAGGTCGAGTTTAATTGTTGGGAGGCTGGTATTGGAAAATCCGGGTTGTTTTCTTCATCTTATGCTGGATTTTCATTTTCGACAATGTGGCATTTCGTTCATACTATCATAGAGATATTTGCCTTCTGAATTTATATAGTTGAGGTCTTACGGTTTTTCGATATTGTGTAATTCTTCTACTATGAAGTTTGGAGGACCTGTACTTCGGAAGTAATTTTGGAATTTGGGAGGATTGCTGTTTTTTCTCGAGTTGGATGTGTTTCTTGTGGAGATGGACATAAGTGTGGGCGTATACTCGGTTTTTTTATTGAAGTTTTGAGGAATAATTTTCGAATTAGTTTGATTATTATTTTGGTTACGCAACATGTCGTTTCTTGTTGGGAATGAATTCATATTTTTAAAAGGTTGTTGCGGTAGTTGGTAATTTCAGAATGGTTGGAATGTATTGTTTGTTCGGAACGGAGAAAATTGTAGGGCATTTTGAGCAGGTTTTAGTTTTAGTTTAGGTAAGGGATGTTGCAATGGCTTTGTTGGTTTCGTAGGTTTCTGTCTTACAAAATTGAGGAAACTTATTTGCTGTCTGTGGTTGTCGTAATTTCCTAGGTGTACAAGGCAGTCTTCTAATGATATGGGGTTCTTAAATGAAATAAACGACCTATATGGTTCTACTAAGCCTGCCATATAAGTGTTTAATGCGCGTTTATTATATATATCCGTCTTGTATATTTTAAAATTATTATCTTGTTCCCTAATACTAATGTGTTCTAACAATTGTTGCGATTTAGCTCTTATTCTTTCGTAATATTGCTCACAGTTTTTGTTTGGGAGTTGGAAACATGTTATCACGTCATCCGAAACGATTCAGAAGGGATTCTTTTACTTGCGACCATGTTGAACAATTTGAAATAATTAATGTGTCGCGGGCTGCGCCTGTTAATTTTGAACAACAGAGTTCAAATAATAATTTATTATACGAGCACTGTTCTTGAGCTGGAGTGCAGTTTTTATAATTATTTATAAAATTTTCACATTGTTGAATATAGTAAGAAAGATTTTTGCTTTCACCGTCATATATTGAAATAATTTCCCTAGTTAAACTTATTTCACTAAAATTGACGTTATGGGTCATTTCTGGGTGATTATGTATAAAATTTGAATTTAAATTATGATTACTAGAAAGAGAATGATTAGTAATAAGATTTTCCTCGTCAGAATTTTCACTACTATTATCGAATATTAATGTTCTTATCGGCGATCTTTCTCTTATCATTCGATATTTTACATTTATATCGTTAAATTATGGTAAAAGGAAAGGTACTCAGAGGAGCAAATCAACATTGCCTCGGCGAGGTTCTTCTGCAGGTGAATTTTCTCTGTGCTATGAAGATGATGACCTGGATGAGGACTTCGGGTGCAGCTTCTAAGACGTAACACAGGCGAAGCTCTTCTGTACAGGTAAAGATCTTCTGGTTTTGTCTCAGTGAAGTCTTTAATGCACGATTTCGGGGTTGGTTGTCATTAATGGCGAACAAAGAATATAAAATCACCGACACTTACGAATTTTTAGAAAATTGCGCTCAGTTGTGCNATAATAAAAACATTTGATGTTGATAATCTTCTTATAAGAAACTCATAACAAAAAAAATCAGTTAATAGTTCTAATACAGTGATCCGAGTTAAAAATGCACGTTTTCAACCGATAAATAATACGTAAGAATAAAAAATAATACTGCAGCAATTAAAGGTGCACAAAATTTTTGGTAGATTTGAAACTAGCATGTATTAAGTATGTTATATAAACGTTGAAATTTGAGGCAACAGACAAAAAGTTAAATTTTGTAAAGTAGTGTTATTAACATTTAATAGAATTAGTGGTTATTCTTGTTTTATTTGAATTTTTGACGAATATTTGTATAGAAAATGTTTGAAGACGCCGATCAGTAATGATCAATAATAATAATCAGCATGGTAGGGTAGGAGTTTCATATACTGAATGTATAGTTCGAGATAAGTCATTTTATGTTTTTTGTCTTTCTTTAGTGTCCCTTTTTAATTGTTGTTGTACGTGTTCGTTTAATTCATTCAATACTGAATTGTAATCTTCTATATTAGGCGGGTTATTAACCATGGATTCCTTATCGAGAAGTTCGTCAAGGTCTATCTTTCCTTTTGGAAGGGGGTAAAAGGGGCCACCTGCTCGCGCTGGGGAGAGACCCTCCGTCGGTGTAGGGGCGGTTGATCTGCAAAAGGGGTTAGTCTCGCCCGCTAATAATTTTTCTCTCCAAGAATTAGGCATAGCTTTGTTATTCTCTCAGCACTCATTTTCGACTCTCATATGGTGAATAATTATTCAACCAGCCCCGAAAAAAATTGACGCGAAATGTAATACTTGGCTATGATCAGATGACATAGTTCATACACTGTCGACGAGTTTTCGGTAGTTAGTCCACCTACTCCTATAGTCAACTATCCCCGGTCTCCCCTACTGGAATTTAGGGTTATCTTGGAATGAACAGCGTCGCACTATAGTCGAAGAATGTTATCATCTAAAAGGGTTGTGTTGGTGAACATAACTGTATATGTTTTATCCATATAAATAATTGGTCTCCCTGCCTGACGAAAAGCTGTTCGAAGCAAATTTCGAATCTGCTTTTCTCACTAACAATTTCGTATTAGTTTGGGTTTTTTTCCACCGGAAACCAATTTTTTGCAGTACTCGCCATATACTAACTTTCGAATTGCAATACCCCGTGTTGTATTCGTATTTATGGTTAATATTTTTCAGTGTTGGGATCATCTTTTCGGTAACATAAAAATTATTCACCGTTCTTCTTATAACATCTTGGTCAAACTTGTCGAAGTCAGTTTTAGGACGTAGGTGCCCCTTATTATATTTAGGTTTCATAAAACATTTGGCCTCACATTTCTCTACTTTTTCTTCTCCGAAGCAACCCTTCTTATAGTTGATATACTTAGTCCGGTTGCTGTCGCTACACGTTCTTGTACTTTTTTAAGTGGAAGAATAAAATCTTTTTGTTCTTTTTCAGCACTCATGAACTGTAGTACATTTGCAACGATTTCTTTACACTGAATACTTAACGCTTGTTTTCGTTTTCTATTGTTTTCCATGGCAGTTCAAATTTTACAAATGGTACTGTACACTTTGGTCTAGTTCTCGCTCGATGATCGGTGAAGAAATGAGCTCCGCAGGCAGATATGATTGAATTTGGAATTATACTACGGCGCATCCTGATAAAGGCAAGGGGCATATCTCCAACTTCTTGAAATAAACAGTACCTTCATTGTGACCTATAAGATAAATACCTTCTCTTATTCACTTTACTTTTCGTTTTGGATATTTTCGTCGTACATTACTTTTAGTTTCTAACGCTTCAATAGAATTATCGTTAGTTTTTAAGGGTACAATTTTGTTATGAAAGGGTTTTGATTTGGTTCTTTAGGTGGTTTTAATAAATACTTCTTTAGGTCATTCATCAGGTAATTCGTCTTGATCTTGAATGTGTAGATTATCTAAGGCTTTTTGATTTTTTATTTAATGATTTTCCTTTGAGTTGTTCATAAAATAATTTAAGTTCATTAATTCTTCCAACAATATACTCTGATGGTTTATTAAATTGAGGAATTTCGGTTTCTGTTATATCATTGTTGGGTCCATAAATTATTTCAAAAGGGCGTAATTTAGTGGTACCTTGTATTGAGTTGTTATAAAAGAAAATTGATTGAATCATTAAATTTGGAATAGTTTCATTTGNTTTATACCTGTATTGTTTACAACAATAACACTTTTAGAAATATTAACTGCTTTAGATATTATTGATGAACTTTTAGATAAATTAATAATTTTCGATCTATTGACTGTAGGTTCGTGCACTAAGCAAATATCTAGTTTTATTTCGGAAATTACTTTTAAAAAATTGCTAGTAGCCGCCTTGCCCTTTCCTAAGTTTATTTGACAAAAATTTAAAAATATATCCGTGCCGGGTTTTTTTATGGATTAGCTAAAATAGAATTTTTTATCCTATTCATTGTAGGGCAAGATGTGCTTTTCGCGTCGTGATCTGTATTGACCTGTCCGTGTTTTTTGTCTTTATTGGACCGAAAGCAAACAATGCAAGGTAATGCAATGCAAATAAATAGACCTATCCAACATTTTTTGCCTTAAGACTGGATTTATCTCGAAAATGGCGCTAAAACTATCCCGCGAGCTGTTTAAAATCTGACTTAAATTTATTTACATCGTTGCGGCCAAATTCATCGATAAAAATCATTGTGCCCTAAAATTGTTTCGTGTAGGTGTTCCGCGTTTAATTCTTTATTGATTCTATCTATCCTTACTCTAGACCAGTGTTTCCCAACCTTTTTTTCCTCGCGAACCATAAGAAAGGTCCGAAAAAATTTGACGAACCCCCTATGTAGTCGTTAATGACGGGCAAAGAAGGGCAATAAAATTTGATAGAATGTATATTTTTCATATTGCAGAATAATTGATTGTATTAATTAATAAAAATACCCTAATTATCACACCCTCACGATTCCTCGTCACTTACGAAATCCTTTCCAAATGGTACGAAAACTGCACACCTTTAGAGATAAAATTCTACTTTTGCACAAAAGAAATTATAAATGATTGCTTAAGGCCTGCAGAATGTCTTATTGTTTCCATAAGAANAGGTGCACAAAATTTTTGGTAGATTTGAAACTAGCATGTATTAAGTATGTTATATAAACGTTGAAATTTGAGGCAACAGACAAAAAGTTAAATTTTGTAAAGTAGTGTTATTAACATTTAATAGAATTAGTGGTTATTCTTGTTTTATTTGAATTTTTGACGAATATTTGTATAGAAAATGTTTGAAGACGCCGATCAGTAATGATCAATAATAATAATCAGCATGGTAGGGTAGGAGTTTCATATACTGAATGTATAGTTCGAGATAAGTCATTTTATGTTTTTTGTCTTTCTTTAGTGTCCCTTTTTAATTGTTGTTGTACGTGTTCGTTTAATTCATTCAATACTGAATTGTAATCTTCTATATTAGGCGGGTTATTAACCATGGATTCCTTATCGAGAAGTTCGTCAAGGTCTATCTTTCCTTTTGGAAGGGGGTAAAAGGGGCCACCTGCTCGCGCTGGGGAGAGACCCTCCGTCGGTGTAGGGGCGGTTGATCTGCAAAAGGGGTTAGTCTCGCCCATTTACCACTGGGTAGTACTCGTGATGATGGCGTTTTTGGAGAGAAGGACAACGGAACAGAAATGCTGCATTGGGGTACCGCACGGGATGTTGCTGCGGAAGCAACTTGCGCATAGGACGATGCCGGGGAAGTTCCGACGGACGCGGTATGGCGTGTTGACATTGCCATTTTACTAAAAGTGCTAGTACCAGTAGGAGAGGGCTTGCTTTTGTAGTGGGTTGCGAATGCCTTCAAAAAGGTACTTTTTGCCTGATCTACGTAGGCCTTGTGGATTGCTTCTTCCCGTCGGTAACGGATCTAATGCTCAGTCAGACCCGCAGCAGACATCGCCTGTTTGTATGAAAACCCCTTCACGGATTGAGCCTCGACCTGGGCAATCGAGGTAAGTAAGATATTTTCCGGAAGAAGGAGTTTAGACTCTAATTCCTCCTTGTACTGGGCGGGGTGGGCCCGTCGCACGGCAGGAAAGGGGAGAAACTTATACCACAAAACAGGCAGCGTTCTCGACCCCTTGTTCCGCAGTCCCTCAGATGTCGTTGTAATAAAGACTTTAATAGGAAGGATTTTGCACTCTGGTCACAGACAAAAGCCTGAGTTGCCTCGCGAGAGACGGAACTAGAGGGGGTGCTCTGCAGGGGACCAGAATTAACAGACTTGGTCCCTGAGGCGAATGAAACTTTTTTGCAGAGCCCTGACAGACGGGCCTAGATGTTCGGTCTGGTTTGGGCACAGAAGATGTAGATTGTGCCAGTTTCCGTATTGTCCTTATGGAGGGAGCAGGTCCGGGGACATTAGCCTGGTCGTAGACATAAGTTCCGATCTTGCGTGCTGCTAACGAACCCGTATTAGCAGCAAGATCCGAGGCTTTTCGTTCTCTCTCCACCCCCAAAAAATAACTCATGGGAAGGGAGGGTAACCCACCCCGAGGATAACCCGCTACCGTAATGCTACGTGCCCGCCCGTAGGCCTATAGAACGTGGGGGGAGTGCCCCCTTTTGAACTCGGGCGCGTCTTGATACACCAAGCCATCTGACGCCAAGGGATGGCTAGGCGCGATCTGCTGTACTTAGTGGTTGGAGGATACCCATCATCCAGCGTCGCCACTGAGGAGGCGCACAGACGATCTTGAGCTCGAACACCCCTGTCGACACTTAACCCGATTTGATCCTGAAAACCGCTCACCAGTCACCAACAGGTTATCAGGTGAAGCAACTCGCAACTCAATTAGAGTCATAGTTACTCCCGCCGTTTACCCGCGCTTGCTTCAATTTCTTCACGTTGACATTCAAATCGAAAATTTTATTCCTCTATTATCATTCATTTTACTTCCCTAAACAGAATTCTTAGCATGGAAATCTCCAGCAATAATTACTGGCTTTGCCCGATAGTCTATTTCAGCGAAAATATAATTAAGTCAATCGATAATGTGTTGTCGTCGACGTTCGGCCCTGCTGGTGGTAAATAGACACTAATGAGAATTAAACGATCGGTATTCACGGCAATTTCACTAACGACTATATTCGCACAAGAAACACTTTCTAGAAACAAACAATTTATACCTGTATTGTTTACAACAATAACACTTTTAGAAATATTAACTGCTTTAGATATTATTGATGAACTTTTAGATAAATTAATAATTTTCGATCTATTGACTGTAGGTTCGTGCACTAAGCAAATATCTAGTTTTATTTCGGAAATTACTTTTAAAAAATTGCTAGTAGCCGCCTTGCCCTTTCCTAAGTTTATTTGACAAAAATTTAAAAATATATCCGTGCCGGGTTTTTTTATGGATTAGCTAAAATAGAATTTTTTATCCTATTCATTGTAGGGCAAGATGTGCTTTTCGCGTCGTGCTCTGTATTGACCTGTCCGTGTTTTTTGTCTTTATTGGACCGAAAGCAAACAATGCAAGGTAATGCAATGCAAATAAATAG
This sequence comes from Agrilus planipennis, assembly GCF_000699045.2. Taxonomy (NCBI): domain Eukaryota; kingdom Metazoa; phylum Arthropoda; class Insecta; order Coleoptera; family Buprestidae; genus Agrilus; species Agrilus planipennis. The sequence continues at coordinate 153,735 of NW_020439084.1, forward strand.
ACCTATCCAACATTTTTTGCCTTAAGACTGGATTTATCTCGAAAATGGCGCTAAAACTATCCCGCGAGCTGTTTAAAATCTGACTTAAATTTATTTACATCGTTGCGGCCAAATTCATCGATAAAAATCATTGTGCCCTAAAATTGTTTCGTGTAGGTGTTCCGCGTTTAATTCTTTATTGATTCTATCTATCCTTACTCTAGACCAGTGTTTCCCAACCTTTTTTTCCTCGCGAACCATAAGAAAGGTCCGAAAAAATTTGACGAACCCCCTATGTAGTCGTTAATGACGGGCAAAGAAGGGCAATAAAATTTGATAGAATGTATATTTTTCATATTGCAGAATAATTGATTGTATTAATCGTGAAACATTTAAATAAAACATTAATAAGACTAAAATGATGGCTATAAAAGTTGAAAACAAGATAAATTTAACAAACTGGTTCTTATGTTTTACATTTGGAAAAACTCTTAATGGGATATTTGTGGCTATTTGATAGAACAAAGCAATTCAAAGTTAGACTCAATATCTGACATCTGAAAATAATGAAATTTATTACAGATTTCTTAACAAACAGGCAGTGAACACTGTTTTACAGTGAGTGTGTTCTTTAATTTTTGTGCTTTTGTTTTGTTTTTTTTTTTGCTTTTGATTTTAATAGCATTTTAAAAAATCCGCCATTACAATATTATTTTCGCGAACCCCCTTTGCAAACATTGCGAACCCCCAGGGGTTCGCGAACCACCGGTTGGGAATCACTGGTCTA